>NC_048596.1:19614294-19798401 GCF_003668045.3 Cricetulus griseus | reverse complement strand
CAGAACACTGTATACATAATATATAAATAAATCTTTAAAAATAAATAAACAAACAAATAAAAGAACAAATGCTCATAGCTGCTGAGCCATCTCTCCAGCTCCTGCCCCTGTAACATCTTTTTTTTCAAATCACATTAAGCCATCTTAGAATGGTGCTTCATTCTCCCACAGTTCTCTGATTAGAAAGAGGTGTGTGTGTGAGTTCCAGACAGTGAACCAGGTCTCCATATCTGCTGGAGACTGTTTCCCACTTTACTGAGGGACACAGGAATAAACACTCTTCCTCAGGCAAACCAAATAGTAACATAATGATGCCTGGATCTAGGGCAGCCGGCTTGTGACTCTGAGAAAATGAATCACCCTGAGAGTCACAGAGCTGAAGGCAGGGGGAACCTAAGGGCTGGCGACCTGACTCAGTAGATGAAAACACTTGCTGCCAAATCCAACAACCCCAGTTCCTTGGAACTCACATAAAGGATCAATAAAGTTGTCCTCTGACCTCCACACTTGTGTTGTGGCTTGGACATACTCCAACTCCCACACAGGATAAATAATCTTTTTCTTTCTTTCTTTTTTGAGACAGGGTTTCTCTGTGGCTTTGCAGCCTGTCCTGGAACTCACCCTGTAGACCAGGCTGGCTTCGAACTCACAGAGATCCACCTGCCTCTGCCTCCCCAGTGCTGGGATTAAAGGCGTGCGCCACCACCACCTGGCCCAAGATAATAATTTTAAAAAACAAAGCAAAACAAAAAAACCCTAAGACTCAGTGATATTGCAGAGCTTATGAATTCACTATCCTGGACTTGTGGCGACCCTGGCCTTCTCAGAACAGACAGTGGTTAAAGACTTCATTTTTTAAGCTGATCTGAGTGTTCTATTACTGGTGGCCAAAAGCCAGCCACAAAACCAGGTGAGGCAGTTCACACTTGCTGAGCATTGTGGGATGCTGGACACCTGTCAGTCACAGACCTTAGTGCCTTCCCATTACTCCCATCCCCCACGCCAGGAGCTGAGAGGGAGTCCCCCAGTGGTGTGTATGTATGTATGTGAGAATTGCAGGTCATAAGAGCCCAGTGCTGCAGGGGATAAAGCCCAGTCTGTGGCTCCAGGCCCTTTCTCCTCCACTGCCCATCACCTCTCAGACACAGCTAAGGAGTGGCTCTCATTTCAAAGCACAGAGAACTCAAGGATGACTATATCCAGGGACTGAGGCTTATCAACCCTCCACTTCCAATCTTCTCTTCTCTCTAATGTGACTATGTTCTCAGGCTAGCTGCCCCATGACCACCACAAGCCCTTGTTTCTTATCCAATAGCCAGGAGCCAATCCTTTCCCCAGCTTGAGGTCCATTGGCCAATCCTGGATCCTATACTGCCTCCTCCAGTCAACCACTGTGAGTCTGAACTGGGTGATGCTTCCTGGCTCTGTGTCCTGGGCAAGCCAACCACCTTGTGATTTCTTGTGCCTGACCCCATGAGCCATAGGGACCATGGTTCCCCCTCATAGTTCCTTGAGACCATTCATTTGTTCAGACAGACATCACACAAACAAATGTGTGGAGAGAGAGAGAGAGAGCAGCTTAGTAACGGTGATTTACACCTATTAGTTCCAATACTCCAGGAGGGTCTAAGAGTTCAGGGCCAGCCTGGGCCACATATGAGAGTTTGTCTGAAACAAAGATATACAGAACCACAGTAAGTGTTGTGAAGGAAAAGCATGTGAGGCTAGTTCAGATTACCATGAGAAGCATGCCTGCGTGGGGCACCACAGGCAACTCGGCACCACATCAGCGTTCAGCCAATGGTCTGTCCTAGAGGTTGATGCTTGGTCTCCTCCCACCACCCAGCCTCCCCAGAGTGATTTCCAGAAAGGAGGAGAGCAGGCTGACTGTTCTTCTCCATCCTGGCAGCAATTAAGAGCCTCCTGGGGGGATGGTGAATTGGGTGGGGAACTCACGTCTTGAGACAGCAGACATGGGCCCTAGAACCTTCCCTGGCTCAAGAGCCATGGAAGAAAGAGAACTCAATGTTGCGCGTGGTGGCACATGCCTTTAATCCCAGAATTCAGGAGTCAGGGGAAGGCAGACCTCTGAGTTTGAGGTCAGGCTGGTCTATTGAGCAAGTTCCAGGACAGCCAGGGCTACACAGAGAAATACTGTTTTGAAAAATGAGACAGAGAGACAAACAGAGAGAGAGAGAGAGAGAGAGAGAGAGAGAGAGAGAGAGAGAGAGAGAGAGAGAGAATATCCAGTGCCAGACAGCTTTATACTTTGCTTTTGCCAAGCTCCCTTCTCCTTGGCAAAGTTCCCCAAACATAGAGACCAGGCCTGGTACCAGATTGGCCCCAGGTGGCCAGACTATCATCACTTCCTGGTGACTGCCTCTGGAGGGACCACTGACAAAACTTTGAGATGCCAGGATGTGGAATACTCCATCCCCACCAGGGCCCTCTGGGGTTCTCTCACACAGGTGTACTGTTTCTTTAGGGACGAGGAGTTTAGGAGTCACAGTGTTGGATCACTGCCACTAACACTGATCCTGCCCTGTGTCCCCATCGCTACCGTGCTGATCTCCATTCGAGCTCTCAGGATCCAGTGCCAGCCAATCTGGTTGCCACACCCCCATGCCTGCTGTCCCACAGAGGGGCTACATGGAGCTCATGTCCCCTTCTGGGGCACATCAAAAACTCTGGGTGTGGAAAATCAAAACCAGCTCCCTGGTGCTGCCACCACGCCCCCACCTACCATTTCCAACCGTGAGTTCTCAGCAAGCCAAGAATATGATGCAAGGTTTGCCGATGTGTGGTACACTTTTGCAGGCACACCCCTTCCTTGTGCAGTCATTTCCCTGTGCTGGGCTCTGTGGAGCAATAGTGAGCTGTGGACACTCTTCCAGCCTTCAGAAAGTCCCCGGTTTAGGAGGCAACTGTAAACAAACAGTCACCAGAGTTGCTATTACCAATAGCAGTGAGGGAAACCTACAGGATGCAGAGCACAGATGGCTATATTAGCCTGACATCGGTGGCTGAGTGGGTGGAGGTTGGAGAGAGCTTCCCCCCACAAAGATGCTGAGACCAGAGGGGCCTCTGAACCCAGGGTTGAAGGCCTGGCTGCAAGGTGGCTTAGAGAAAGGAGGTGAGCTGGTGGATGTAGGGTCAGCCAGCAGGGGAGGCTAGAAGAGTGTTGAGGGACCAGACATCTGAGCAGGGACTCAAAGGTGGTGTGAACCCTCTGCACTGAGATGCAGAGAATGAAGACATAGAGAGCCATTCTAGAGATTACAGGGTTTGCCACCTGAGCTGAAACCTGGACAGCGAGCCTCTCTAACTTGCCTCTCGTCAGGTCTGTTATACATCTCACAGTAACATGCTGGCCTCTCTCCCCATCGGGACCCCAGAATGTTAAAAATATACAAGCTGAATAGATGGGTTTCTGAGTTCAGAGTGCAGCTTCCTCTTAGTAAGCTGGAAGCATCCACAGTTCCAGAATGTTCTGCCCAGCCTCTAACCAGTCTTCGTCTGGCCAGGTATGGCTTCCTAGCCTTTTGCTCTCAGCCGAAAATGTGGTGGCGTTCCTTCTGAGGCCTCTATCCACGTGCTGAGCCCTCCATGCTCCAGGCCTAGGAGATGCAAAAGTGAGAAGATTCTGACCCTGTCAGGAAGGAGCCACCTCCAGAAACACAAGGCCAGGAAGCACAGAGCAAGGTGATCATGGTTTGTTCAAGCTGCAGTGGGACTCCCTCTAGTGGAGCTAAGATCCCTGCCTGGAAGGGAGCTGTCTTCTTGGGGAGGAATCTTTTGAACTAGGTCTTAGTGAAACCATAGCCAACCCATCTGGACCTGACATGGATGTTCTACAGACTCAAGCAGTACGCATCTTCCCACACGCTCCGTGGCCATTTGTATTTTTCCCCTCTTTGGACATGGTAAGGACCACAGGTCAGTCTCCAGCATGCTGGGATTGCAGGCATGTACCACCATACCTAGCCATTTCCACTTGCATCTCTTCCCTGATGAAACATCTGCTTGGCTCTTTGCCCACTTTTAATTGGGTTATTTTCTTTAATTAATAAATTATAAGAGTTCTTCACCCATTCAGGTTGCCCTCCTTCAATACACGACTTGCAAATACTTGATCTGTTCTGTGGGTCTGCATATCCTTTTACAGCTTTTGAATCTGTTGTAAGCATAGATGTTTTAATTTTTCTGATAGCCACAACAAGAAAGTGAACAGGAATACCTGTGCATACATGAACACATGTGTGCACACAAAGAAAGTAAAAAAAAAATGAACAGGTGAAATGTATTTTAATATATTTCACTTACTGTATCTGAAATTTTATTCTTTTAACATGTAACACATAATCAAAGTTAAAACTATTTCTTGGTACTAACTTCAAAAGTAGACGAGCAAGCACAGCCCATATCAGCTGTGTGTGACGCACCCTATATAAGCAGGGTTTCACACAACTTCCACTCAGTATCCCTTATGCATGCTCTTCTTCCTCTTTCTCAGAAGGGACTAGATGATATGAAAGTCCCCCAGAGTCATCGTGTCCGACTCTGGCAGTGGCCACAGTCTCCAGCTCTGAAAGGCTTGAGCTGTGGCAGAGCCACTTGAATACATCTACAAAGTTAGCATTCACAGAGAGCCGAGGGAGAAGGTCTGCATAGCCGCTGCTCCCTCCAGCCTGCCTGGCCCAAGGTCACAGTTGATTGTCCCAATTTCCCTCTTCCTTTCCAGTTCCAGGCTCCCCTCGTCCTCCGCCAATACATCGGTGGATGAAGGACCTTTACCTGGAGGGGTGACCTTCCACCACTGGAAGGGCTGGATCCTCAGCTCCACTCTGGCCAGCTGAGTGGTCTTCTATTACCTCCTGGTGCTGCTATGGAAACGCTCGCTAAGCAGCGCCCCACCATAGCTGAGCTCTCTCTTCTGATTGTTCGGGGCAGTCTGCCGTTGGTCGGCTCAGTAGGGTCCAACATGGCTAAGTGCAGCCTCAACAGAAATGTGCGGGTCCCCTGATAACCTCCTCCCCCGTCGGAACGAGTCCCGCAAACATACAGGTCAGTGGATTTCGTTATGACATTTACATGCATATATGTCATTGTTCTTTGCTTGTGTTTGTCCTCCCTCACTGTCCTCCCCATTGGTGACCTCAGATGGCCCCTTTGCTCCCCTAAAACAATTCCCCTTCTGTTTTTCTACTATTACATCTTAATGTGTAAGTTTTAATTTTGCATATTTAATTCTTTGCCATTTAGATATTAGCCTGTAAGGCAGTAGGAAACAGGTGTTTTGTTCCTGTACTAAGGGTTTCTCTGAGTGTGTGTGTGTGTGTGTGTGGTTCACTCTTTCCACCATGTAGGTCCTGGTATGACAAATCATCTTCCCTGGACTAAGTTTTTAATGGTTTGGGGTCTTTCTAACTCACTTCACTTCTGTCTAAAATAAGCCAAAGACAGGAAGATTTAAGGGGCGTCTCCACCCTTTCTACATCTTATTGCCTAAGCATTGAGTGATAGGTCACTTCCGCCATCTAGTGGCCAAAATGGTGATTACAGACACATAAGACAATGTTATTATCCCATAGGAGACACTTAGTGTATTGAGTGAACACTGGAAATTAAATGTGGGTTTTCTGAATTGAGATATAATGTCTGTGCAGCTGTATACTAGATCTTAGTGCGGGGAGAAAAGTTAAAACATCTAACAATTTTTTCTACTGACTTTAGACATTTTGAGGTGGAGGGAGCAGCAGGGGCCCTACGACCGATGGGTAAGCCCAAGGTTGACTGCACCAGAGGTCTGCCTCGGGGAGTTCTCTTGCTCCCAGGGTAGCACTCTCACCCTGTGACATTGGATATAAAATGCCTGCGGTGCGGTGGGTGTGATTCCTCCCCTCAGAGCTGATGGCTAGCATGGTCTGCTGCATGGTTAAGTCTCTTTTCCTCTTCCAACCCCCAAGTGACTAAAATCCCACAGCGGGAAAATGGCTCAGTTGGGGGCCCTGCCCACTCTCTCTCTGTGCCAACTGTGACTGCTGCACAACACGGTGGCTCACAGCTGGACTTCCTTTGCTGTCCCCATGTCACCCTATCCTCACTCACCTCTCTTCTTCCCAGTGAGCCTTTAATCAGCCCCACCGCTGGACTCAAAACTACCCACATACTGCTTCCCCTGCAGCCACACCCCTCAGTGTGGCTCCTGGAGCAAGCTGTTCAGCTGGATACTGGCTAAACACGAATGTTTTGGGGCTTCAGACATACGAGGCCAGGAACTCCTGGAGCCCCACTCAGCTGTGTTTCCCAAGCCCTTCGGTTTGTTTCCTCTGCATTCAAGCCTGGGAGCTGCTGCTCTACACCCTACATGCCAGCCCCACAGCTACCACTTCCTGCCCCCCTCCTCCCATCTCCACCCGCTGTCCTGATTCTCCTGCACCTCTGCGTCCATGGCAACCCTCAGCAACTTAGTCATGAGCAAACTTCCCATGTTTCTGTCACGAATTTGGACTGTAACATTTATCCAGTCATTTCTCAATGCATTGTATGTGTGGGGGTGTTTCTCTTGGGTGTATGTTTGTGCACCATGTGCCTGGTGCCTGTGGAGGCCAACAGAGGATATCAGATCACCTGGAACTGGAATTACAGACAGTTGTGAGCTGCCACATGGGTGCTGGGGATTGAACCCCGGTCCTCTGGAAGAGCAGTCAATGCTCTTAACTACTGAGCCATCTCCCCAGGCCCTCAATTGTTTCGACACTAATATAATACAGTTTATTCTGGTCCTAAACAGAAATACACAAGCTGTTTTCCACTATACATTATATGAAGCATTCCTCTTTTCATTCGTGCTGGACATGTGAACTCTAGGAAGTTAACAATTGATGGCCAGGCATGGCGGTGGTGGTGCACGCCTTTAATCCCAGCACTGAGGAGAGGGGAGCAGAGGCAGCTGATCTCTGAGTTCATGACAGTCAGGACTACATGGAGAAACCTTGCCTGAGAAAGAGAGAGAGGAAGGGAAAGAGAAAGAGGGTGGGAGAGAGCAGGGTGAAAGGCAGCTGAGAGAGACCCCTAACCTCTTACTTCAGACCCTTCTGAAGCTGAGGACTATGAGCAGCAGTTAGAGCAGAAAATGCCTGTGGAGAATTCCTATGCAGCTCTTTAAACTGAGACAGAGCAAACAGAGCCAAGGCCTTCCTTTATGGAGCAGGGTGTTTACTTTCGTGTTTATGCTCCCACACCTCACAGCAGCAACTGCTCATGGCTACAGCACAACTATGTGGGAACCAAACTGAATAGACCTGATAAAATAACAAATAAAAATTAAAACCAAAACAAAACACTGTTTGCACAGTGGAGTTTCCCAGTCCCACCAATGGGTCAGGTCACGTGACACACACAGCATCCATAGTGTGAAGGACTCTGAAGGCCCATCATGAATGAAGAAGTGGCCCCTGCTTTATCTGGCTTACTGCTCTCAGCGATGCCGTCAGACAGGGCTGGAGCTTCTTGTCTCAACTCATCTTCCCTATGTGTGGTGCGCATGTGTGCATGAGTTAGAAGGTGCCCACATCTGTGCACATGCAGAGACTAGAAGACAACACTGGACACCCTGCTCTAACATGCTCCACTCTGTCCCCTTGAGGCAGGGCTCTCACTGAGCCTGGACCTCACCCGTTTTCCAGCAAGATCCACCTGTCTGTCTGCCCTGCCTCAGCACTGTGGTTACAGCTGCCCAAGGCTACACTGGCTTTTATGTAGGTGCAGGGGATCTGAATTCAGTTCCTCACGCTTGCACAGCAGGCGCTCTTGCCCACTGAGCCCTCTGCCCAGCTTCCATCTGCTCTTCTAATGCTCACATTCCAGTACTTAAACTTGTGGCTCGTTTTCAAGCATTAGACGTAATGCTTTGTAGTATTTGCAGCCACGTGCCATGGATGTTTCATGAACAAGAGACTATATGCAACGGTGGCCCCAAAAGGGTGTCAGGAGCTGAAATTCCCACTGCCTAGTCAAATTGTAACTGTCACCCACAGAGTGGTGTGTTACACGTTTGTGATAGTGCTTGTGGAAAATGACCAACGCTACCACCAGCCATATAAAAGTGTAACCTGTACAATTATGGACAGTACACACTGAGCAATGACAGTAAACAGCCATGTTACTGGTCTGTCACTTACTGTGCTATCCTTTTTAATCATTATTTTAGGGAGGGACTCCTCTATTTACCAAAAAAAAAAAAAAAAAAAAAAAAAAAAAAAAAAAAAAAAAAAAAAAACCTTTCTGTAAGTCACATGGCACACTATGCTAGCATCCTCACATCTTATTTACAGTGTCGGCTGAGGCCACATATGTAAGTGCACTTTATGATGTCACACAACAGAAAAATTGTGTAATGATGCATTTCTCATCAATAAACAATGCATGCCCATTTCACATTGCACTTTTATTTCCAGTATTTCCACCCCCTCTGAGGTGCTGCCACAGATACTGATCATAAAACATGATGAGTGAAACTGTGCAAGAACAAAGTTAAGTCTGTAACTGCCATGGCAGTTATGTGTCCAGAGAGCCCAGCTGTGTGGTGTGTACAGCTGCTGTCTTCCTAGTTAGTCTGAAGCAGAGAGCCCAGCTGTGTGGTGTGTGCAGCTGCTGTCTTCCTAGTTAGTCTGAAGCACAGCCCCAGCTGTCTCGTGTGTGCAGCTGCTGTCTTCCTAGTTAGTCTGAGCAGAGAGCCCAGCTGTGTGGTGTGTGCAGCTGCTGTCTTCCTAGTTAGTCTGAAGCACAGCCCCAGCTGTCTCGTGTGTACAGCTGCTGTCTTCCTAGTTAGTCTGAAGCACAGCCCCAGCTGTGTGGTGTGTGCAGCTGCTGTCTTCCTTGTTACAGCTGCTGTCTTCCTAGTTAGTCTGAAGAAGAGAGCCCAGCTGTGTGGTGTGTATGTACAGCTGCTGTCTTCCTAGTTAGTCTGAAGCAGAGCCCCAGCTGTGTGGTGTGTACAGCTGCTGTCTTCCTAGTTAGTCTGAAGCAGAGAGCCCAGCTGTGTGGTGTGTACAGCTGCTGTCTTCCTAGTTAGTCTGAAGCAGAGCCCAGCTGTGTTGTGTGTGCAGCTGCTGTCTTCCTAGTTAGTCTGAAGCAGCTCTTTTTCAGCACAGCAGCTGCAACCCTGGTCTCTTCACTCCTCTGGCCCATGGTGGCTTCCTTTCTTTCTCTTTTGCCCACACATTTGGTTTGACTGAGTTAATCATTCCTTCATACCAAGACACGAAGAGTAAAAACAAGCTATTTCCAGAAATTTTAAAAGGAAGTTGAATGTACTTTGTAAAACGGAATCTATTGGGTCACATAGCCCAAAAGCTACTGTTCCCCACAATATGGAATAACTCAGAGTGAGGCAGTAACTTAGACAACCTGCTCTCCTCAAGGAGTGGGCCACCTACTCCAGAGCTCAAAGCTGTGTTGGTTTGGGTTTGGTTTTTGAGACAAGGTCTCTCTATTTAGCCCTGGCTGTCCTCCAGGACTCACTCTGTAGACCAGGTGACCTCAGACTCACATAAATACACCTGCCTCTGCTTCCCAAGTGCTGGGATTAAAGGTGTATGCTACCATACCCAGCCGTATTTCATTTTGAAATGTATTCCAGGTTAGCCTCAACTCACAACCTCTTGCCTCTGCCTCCCAAATACTAGGATTAGAGGTGTGTGCTGCCTCATCTAGCTAAATCTCTTCAGCTAAAGCCCACTTCTCCTGAACCCACCCATACACCCTCCCCCTCTAGAAACACACCAAAGAAGAGCACTTTGCAGAGGTATCATGCCCCTTAGAACAAGAAGTCACTTCCCTTCAAAACAATGTCAGCCAAGAGACCAGTCAGAATCCACAGATATGAAACAGAAATTTAATTTCAGAATATTACATGAATATAAAACAATATATGATAGTTTCTCTATATTACATATATATGCAAAACAATCAAAAGTAACAAACAGGTGCAACCCTCTCTTAAGAAATCTTCTGGGGGTGGGGGTCAGTGAGGGAGTTCATGGAATAAGCACAGGCAAGCCTTGCTGAAAGGCCTTGGGTGAGAGAATGCCCTTCCTACAGCCCACTGGTCCAAGCATCCCAGAGGCATACTCCAAGGCTCTTTCACATGGGCTGTGGCCTCACACACTCCAGTTTCCATGGTGACACAAGCACTCAGGCTATGTATCCTCCATCTCCTCGATAGCCCACCTCCATCAACTGCACACTGCTCCCAGCATTAGCTGTATAGTTAGTAAAGCCAGCTTTTTGAAAGTTGAGTCTGCCATTGGGTTAACTGGGGTCACTCAAAAGCTTCACCTCAGGGAGCCAAATTCTAGAACAGTCCTATTGGTTTAGACTTGATCCTAGCTTCAGTTTGAAGGCTTCGGGGTGTAGGAGAGCAGGGATGATGCTGTTTCCAGAGGAAAAGGATGTCACAGAGTAAATATCTCTGCACAGGGCTTAGATGACAGTCCTAGTGTGAGGCCCTATATAAAGTAAGCAGGCAGGCAGTTTAGAGACAGCTGTTCTCAAAGATGGCCTCCTGCCTACACACGGTCACATGGCCCGTCACAGTGGCTGCCGGGTCCCCTAGAAGGCAGTATTTTAAACTATACACAGACACAGGCTCCTGAGAGGGAAGCCAGACAGAACACTACTCAGGAGAAAAGAACAGCTCTGCCCTGCAATGAGTTGACCTTCATACAAGTCAACAAAATAGCCATGTCCAGAGCCCAGTCACCAGCATCAGTATCCTGATTCTGTAGTCAGCATCCTATACTACCTCATCTCCCAGGGTTGTTTCTTCAGCAATCCCGACTGGCTCTAGGAGGACCTTCCAAGTAAAGTACATCCTGAGTGGAGGGCCAATTGTGGGTTCCCTCAGCACTCATCAGCTGTGCTGGTACTGAATGTCTGGTACTGAAATACAACCAATGTCTCCTAAGCCTCGTTCCCTTCACTGTGTGTGTGTGTGTGTGTGTGTGTGTGTGTGTGTGTGTGTGTGTGGTGTTAGGGGAGGAGAGGTTCAAACCTGATCACTGATTTCAGTGAGAAAATCTACTTCTGTGAAAGATTAGAAAAAGGGCTCACAGCCTCCACTCATTCACCCAGTGAAGATCCAAATACGACATGATCTGCCTCTTCATACTTGTGTCCTTCTGGCAAAAATATACTACCCTATGTTGATACAACATCAAAGCCTGTGGCAATTAACCCCAGAAAAAAAATGAAAGGTACTTCCAAAGAGATTGCTCCAACATGAAAAATAAACAATACAAATATCCTTTAAGACATAGGTTAGCTGGGTAGTGGTGGCACATGCCTTTCTTTAATCCCAGCACTCGGGAGGCAGAAGCAGGAGAACTCTGAGTTCGAGACCAGCCTGGTCTACAGATCAAGTTCCAGGGCAGCCAAGGCTACACAGACAAACCCTGTCTCAAAAACAAAAACAAAAGACATAGGTTAAAAATATTAAATACTGGCTCATAAACAGCAACTGTACACCCTGTCAGAAGGGCAAGAGAAACCTTCTGGAGCAACAATGGAGCTTTTGTCTAAGTTTCCCAAAAGATACCACAGGATTAGAACAGCTACATATTATAAGACACAGAAAGAAGGTTATGCTCTTCCTCAAGTTTATTCTGCACTGGATCACAGCTTCTATAAGAAAAATGACCTTAAAGCAAGAGACTGAGTATTCAATAAATAAATAAATACATTCCCAAATACACATGGCAACTGCCCAAGAGGCCAGCTACAGAAAAGCCATGGGGTAAACGTCTCACTCTCTCCTCTCTGTCTCTCTCCACCCTCGCCCAGACCACCCCTGGTCATTGCTTCATTCATCCACACCCATCTCCTCTCTCTCTATCTAACAGAAGGCACTGCTCAGCTCTCTGGCCAGGGCCACATTACAGTATGGTGGAACATACTTAAAGCAAGTTTTGTGCTGGGGAGAACTACTTAGATTTGGTAATACAAAAGGATTTCTGTTTGACCTCACTATATACCTCGGACAAGAAATTTATTTAAAAAGAAACAAACTTTTTCTTAGTAACGACAACAACAACAAAAAAGAGTCAAACAAAAACCTAGACAAATGAATTTGCTAATGAAGATCTTTAAGAATGACCTAAAACACTTTTAGAGAAAGAAACTTAAACACCTCCACTGCTCCCAAACTATCCAGCTGGAAGGCCAAAAACCACATTTTCCTTTACCACTGCTGTTAAAACAACAGAATAAACAGTATAGTATGGAAGAGTGTACTGACAGACAGACACAAAGTCAGCCTCTGCTACCCCAAAGTCAGCTCTCATTTCAACAATCACACAGCATGTTCGATTGTTTATCATTAGGTTGGCAAACCGTTCCCCACAGTGGGGTGAGGATGGTCGCATGGTTCGAGTCAGCCATACCTCACCACCCTCACCTGCCACCTGCTGCTCAGTGGGCAGTGCCTCTGCTTTACTCTTGCTTCCTGTGCCCATCTGACAAGGAAAGGGGCAGTGAGCAACTGTCCTAGATCACTGGGGACACAGCACATCTGCTTTCATTAGCTCTTACAGACCTGCAGAGACTGCCACGCTTTTCTTTCCTGGTTCCAAGCTGCTCTTAGGAGATAGTTGAACAGCATATTTGATACCTAGGAATGTGTGACAGGATCCTACCAAAGCCAACCAGCCTCCCCTGGGACTACTGCAGTTTCCACCACATGCAGACTGCAGCAAGCTCCATGTAGCAGATCGTGACTCTCCCCGGTCCCAGGGATCTGTTGCAGTGGCAGCAGAGATGTTTCAGTGAGAGGTGCTAAGGAAGGAAGCAAGTTAACAACCACACAGCCATCCCCACATCACTAAGGGGAAGATATGAGACATGGGGGTGCAGCTTATTAATAGCTGAAATCTGTTACAATATACTGTACTGAACTCTCTTTCATTGCCGTGTCAAATCCCCTATAACAGACACAAGAAATAATAAAGAAATAGTAATCCTTTGAGTACAAATAAGATAAAGAGATTTCTTGAGCTCAAAATGAAAAGCATCAAAGAGAATCCGCCTAGGTTATTAATCTAAACAATGGCTTTTAAAACAAGTAAATCAACAATCAACTACTCACTACTAATAACATGGAGAAAAGCCCTAAATACCAGTTAAAGTAGAGCAATCCACTTAAGACTGACAGAACTTTTAAAAAATATTACTAGCAATTAAACATAAAATTTCCTATTTTGAGAAACAGAACTGTCCTGAGCACACTGACTAAGCACAGCTGGGCCTGCCCACCTACTGTACTGTGTAAGCTGGCAGGCGTCTAGTGGATCCTGATATTAAAAACAAACACAGAGAGAGCAGAACAGTCTCTCAGAGGCACAGCTCCAAAGACATCCAGGGAGAGGGTCAGAGGTACCAGTCCATCATGCTTTGATTGGCTTTCACAATTCAATGCAGGCAGCAAGCTGCAAACTTCACTGAGAAGTACCGCCTGTCCCACTGAAGAGGAACTTCACATGGACAGCAGGGGAGTCTAGTTAACCCTTCAGAGGAATCCTAGGTTAAAACAGAAACAAGAAGGTTAGACATCAATTAAACATTCACTTTTTAAATGCCCCATCTAAAAGCTACAGAACCTATACTTCAGTATTTTCTCCATATTTGGATTAAATAATGTGAGACAGCAACCCTCTACCATGTAAATATCAACAAGTCTGCTTGGCCTGATCCCAGCTTGCTCATATATATGTATATATATAAATTTTATTTAAATTAGAAACAATCTTACATATCAATCCCAGTTCCCTCTCCCTCCCATCCTCCCATGCCCCCCATCCCATCCCCCATCCACTCCCCAGGGAGGGCGAGGCCTTCCATGGGGATCATCAAAGTCTGTCAAGTCATTTGGGGCAGGGCCTAGGTCGTCTCCCATGTATCTAGGCTAAGAGAGTGTGCCTCCATGGGGAATGGACTCCCAAAGTCTGTTCATGCACTAGGGATAAATACTGGTTACACTGCCGGAGTCCCTGTAGACTACCCAGGCCTCCTAAGCTGACACCCACATTCAGGAGGCCTGGTTCGGTCCTATGTTGGTTCCCTAGCTGTCAGACTTGCTCAGGTCAGCTGTTTCTGTGGGTTTCCCCAGCCTGGTCTGGACCCCTTTGTTACATCACTCCTCCCTCTCTACAACTGTATTCCAGTTCGGCTCAGTGCTTAGCTTTGAATCTCTGCTTCTGCTTCCATCCAGCTTGCTCTTGTTAATGACAGTAACAGTCATCACTTAGTAGGGACACATACAGTAACGGCTCTTGTCCCCAGTTCCTTGTGTACATTATCTCATTTATCCTCACAGCCACCTATATGGAAGGTAGTATGCTGTTGTTTCACAGATGCAAACCCTGCAGCCCACAGAAGCTAACCTGCTCAGGATAGAAACCCATCAAGCACTAAAATGGAGCAGACCCAAGTCTAAGTGACTGTGGAGCTTGGGCTGTTACCAGCACTGCCCTGCTCACCAGAGGCCATTTACTAAACCAAGAGCAGCAAGCCACGGACACTACTGAAACAAAGACAAGAGCAAAAGGGTTGAAGGTGGGTTGGTGTGCATGAGTGTGTGCTGGCAGGACAAGGGGCTGAACCCAGGACACTGCAGATGCCAGGCAAGCACTTCAACAAGCACTATCTATCATAAAGTCTGACCCTTGCCTCCTTGAACCAGATGCAGGTATATGACAATGCAAATGAGGTAAATACCATAAATCACAGTCAGTGTCCATACTTCAGTACTGATGACAGAGTTCAATGGAAAGTTATTCTGTCTGGCCCATTTAGACAGACAAGGCTTCAAAGAGGAGCAAGAGGGAAGGCTCAGCTGAACTTGGAAAAACTAGAAAGATTTGACTACTGAAAATAATGCCCCTTGCCACGCGTTGGTGGCACATGCCTTTAATCCCAGCACTCAGGAGGCAGAGGCAGGCGGATCTCTATGAGTTCGAGGCCAGCCTAGTCTCCAGAGCGAATGCCAGGATAGGCTCCAAAGCTGCACGGGAGGGGGGGAATAATGCCCCTTGATGAGTGGGTGCTCCATCATGTGTTCTCATCGGGGATAATTTTGCCCCTGTATCCTCAAGGGACACTGGTAATGTCTGGAGGAACTTTCAATGATCATAACTGAGGGCAGGATGCTAGTGGCATCTGCTGGATCAAAGCTGCTAGATATCACCAATGCACAAGGCAGCTAGCTCCACACAAGGAATTATGACCCAAAGTGTCAACAGTGGCCAGGCTAAGAAGCCCTTGGCTAAACAGAAGTCTCCATCATGCTATTGGTGGTGACAGTGACAATGCACAATGTTTCTTCTGGGGGTGATTTCAACATCAGTGTCAAGAACAGCAGGGTTGTATCTATTGTTCTGTAAGAGAGATACATGACAGGCTGGCTCCTGAGCTGCAAACTTGGAGACTGGAGAGTTCAGACCTAAAGATGCTTTTTGGGAGTGAGCTGTGGAAGCAGATCAAGGTACTAAGAAGGGCAAAATGCAGGAGAGAAGAGTGGCGAACTTAACTCAATTAGCCAAAAGCAAGCCAGATGTGGTGGTATACAATTTTATATAATGCTGTTAGGAGCCAAATCTCAGGGCTGGGCATGAGATCCTAGGCCATGCTTGGCAGGCCACATAGTTAACCTTTACATAGCAGCTCCTTAGAACCTCAGCTCAAGAAAACAAACAACCTGACCCAGTCCTCCACCCACAGGCTCAGTCACCTAAGCAACCCTTCCTGGACCTCTTACTCATAAACTTTTTACCCTGCTAAACATCCTCTTTGAGGCTTCCTAATATCCTGCCTACACTAACACCTGATGCACAAACAACCCATTTTGCCCCACCCCATATCTTGACTACATAAGCTAGCCTGAGAAAAGTAAAGTTTGCCACTTGATCAGAATCCTGTCTTGTGGTCATTCTTTCTGTGTCTCTTGTCCCCATTCCCTATCCCTGACTCTCTTGCCCCAGGTTGACGTTCTGTAAGTCGGGACATAATGCCTAAAATCCCAGCTACTCAGGAGGCAGAAGTAAGAAGATTGCAGGCTTAAGGCCAACCTGGAAAACCTAAGAGAAACCATGTCTCAAAAAAGAAAGAAAAAAAATTTAAGAAAGGAGGGGGGCTGCCTAAGAATGTAGCTCAATAGTAGAGCATGTGTGAAGCCCTGGATTTAATCCCATCACCACAAAAACTAAACAGACAGAAGCGAGGGACTGGCAGACAACAGTAAACCATAATAACTAGGGGAAAGATTAAGAGTGGTGTGTCATCAGGACATCAGATGAAGGTGCCAGAAGACATGTAACGATGCCATTCTTCATTCACCAAAATGTCATGTATTATCTGTGGGCCTAAAGAAACTCCTTCCTTTCTTCCCAAAGCAGAGTTGTCAAGATAGAAAAATGAAAGTAACAAAAAGCATAATACAGCATATTCTTCAAAAAAAATAACTCATGCTTTGATCTGTGGACATTTAAAAAATATTTGGATATGAATAACTCAAATACTAAGCTTGCTTCCAATTCTGTGCAAAAGAAAGGGAGGAAGAGAAGTGGGCTCAGGCATTCATCAAAATGAGTAAGACCACTATATTAAAGCCTAATTTCCTAGAAAAGAATAAAGCTGCATCACAACGACTTCCTTGTGTTGGGCATAGGACCCAAGTGGCTCTACCACTGAGCTACATGACCAACACATTTGTACTCTTTCTACTGCTAATATACTAAGTAGTAACTGAACTTCCAGAAATCCGCCTGCTGTCCCTGATGAATGCTGAGATTGCTGGTGTGCAGACCATGCCTGCTTGCAGTAGCCTTTTAACAGAAGAGCTCAGAACAGCCGTGATCCTGGCATTAAAAAATTCCTCACTCTTACAATCGGCCGTGTACTCTGAGCAGATCCTACTCTCCTTGTTCGTTCGCCGGCAACCATATCTGACAAACCCGATATGACTGAGATCGAGAAATTCAATAAGTCGAAATTGAAGAAGACAGAAACGCAAGAGAAAAATCCTCTGCCTTCAAAAGAAACGATTGAACAGGAGAAGCAAGCTGGCGAATCGTAATGAGGCGAGCGCCGCCAATATGCACTGTACATTCCACAAGCATTGCCTTCTTATTTTACTTCTTTTAGCTGTTTAACTTTGTAAGATGCAAAGAGGTTGGATCAAGTTTAAATGATTATGCTGCCCCTTTCACATCAAAGAATCAGAACTACTGACCAGGAAGGCCTTCCCTGCCTCTCCCACCCATCTGTCAGTCTGGCTGGCAGGGAGGGAAAAGAACTTGCATGTTGGTGAAAGAAAATCTGGGTGGGAGGTGGTGAAATATAGAGAAAAATTCAAGATGGTCCAAGGTGTACTGCAGGATGTAAAATACAGTTTGATCAGAGTGCCATTTTTTTGTTCAGATGATTTTAATTATTGGAATATACAATTTTTTAATATGCAAATAAAGTTTTAAAACCTAGAAAGAAAAAAAAAAGAAAAAGAAAAAAATCCTCACTCTTTGAGAGACCCTGTCTCCAAAAAACAAACAATAATAATAATCCTCTCTGTACTAAAGAGCTTCAAAATCATGCTGACATGATTTCCAAGGTCCTTCTACATCAGAAAAGCTTCAGTGATACCAGGCAGTGGTGGCGTATATCTTTAATCCCAGCACTCAGGAGGCAGAGGCTGGTGGATCTGAGTTCAAGGCCAGCCTGGTCTACAGAGCCCATTCCAGGACAGCCAGGGTGACACAGAGAAATGCTGTCTTGAGAAAAGAAGAAAAGAAAAGCTTCGGTGACCAGGTCTAAAGTATGCATGGAAGAGGAACATGACTTGAGGGGACTCTCGGCATTTGTACTTGTCCCACCTGAGTTAACATGTGTTTTTCAAACAGGTGATGTGTGGGGCTGTGGTCCAGTGGGTCGGTATTTGAAACTCTGCCCCTCAGTTCCTAAGAGCAGTGCTAAGTAGAATAAGCACCCACATTCCCTCTGAGTACAATTATACCACCTTGGACATCCCAAACAAGAAACACTGCTGACTGAGAAGACACAAGACCCACATTCAGTAAGAACAAAGGACAACTACAGTGAGTACCTTTCCTCCCCTCTTTCTTCCCTTCAGACCATTTCAATCTTGTTGGTGTCATTTTGAGAGTTGGAGAGCCAGAAAAGAACTGCAATGAGAAAATTGTAGAGTGGGTTAAATGATCAAATGCTAGTGCAGCTTTACAGAGATGTTAAGTTATAGCTCTCTAATCTTAACTGGCTGCTGTCAGCTTCAGAAAACAGCCTAGGCTACCTTGAAGGGCCAGCTGCCCACAGGTAACACAGAGCCCAGGACCTGCCCTGTGACATTCTGGTGAGAGTTAGCTGACCCTTCAGAACTTGTTTGCAGAGCCATTGTGCTATACTGGTCATCTGTACTTGTAACCATCTACACTGGTTAGTTTCTTTATCAACTTGACACAAGTTAAGAGTCATCAGGGAAGAGGGACCTCAACTGAGACAATGCCTCCATCAGACTGGCCTGGCCTGTAGGCAAGCACATAGGGCATTTTATTGATTAATGATTAATGGAGAAGAGCACAGGCACTGTGGAGATGCCTCCCTGGGCAAATAGTTTGGGTTCTACCCCCCAAAAAAGAGAGAAGCTAAGGGACCCACGGTGAGCATACCATTAAGCAATGCTCCTCCATGGCCTCTGCTTCAGTTCCTGCCTTGCATTCCTGCAATGACTTCCCTCCTGATGGACAATTGTAAGCTGTAAGCTAAATAAACCCTTTCCTTCCTGAGTTTTGGTCAGTGTTTATCACAGCAATGAAAAGCACATTAATGCACATGCTATGTCTTTGGTGAAAACTTACAGAAAGGCCCTGAGCATGCTGAATGAGCCAGAGTCACAGCACAACAGCACTAGCCTCCCTGCTGTCCTCTTCTTCCCACAGAGGACAGGGAGAGGACGTGCTCTTACCAAGCTCATATTTTCTTTGCTGACTCTCTTCAATTCACCCATGGCCACAGTCTCTGGAGTAGGGGACTTGTTTTTCTTTTCTGACATCATCTGATTGCCCAGGACTTTGCGCTGATTTGGAAACAGAGAATATTTTGTTGGTGAGCATTTGCTATTTTGTAGCTGTGCTGATCTTCAAAACTACAATTTCCTCAATTAAAAACCTCAGCATCAGCCGGGCAGTGGTGGTGCATACCTTTAATTCCAGCACTCAGGAGGCAGAGGCAGGTAGATCTCTGTGAGTTTGAGGCCAGCCTGGTCTACAAAGCTATGCAGAGAAACCCTGTCTCAAAAACAAAAACAAAAACAAAACCCTCAGCATCCTCAGACTCGAGCCATGTCATACAAGAGGGGAAGGCACATAGCAAACAATAAGAACTACTGTTTCTCTAGGTGATTTAGCCTACCTAATATTAGCTAATAGCAGTGCACCTGTGAGCATGAAAGAAATCCCAGTCACTCTTGAAGGTTGGGCTTTCTTGGAGGCGTGGGATTTATAGAGGGTGTGCTCTCTCTGGCAGCTGCTAAGGGTCCCTTCCTCTCCCCACTAAGGGAACCACAGACTAGGTTGACTCTAGGATTCTGCTTGTCTGTCCTTCCTCACTGTAAATATGCAGAAATTGTCTAGAGTTCCTAATACAGCCACAAAAGGCCCCAGGGCTTCTCAGAGGAAGTCACATGACCACTGACACACAGAGCAAAAACGTAAGGTCTTCTGAACAGCCTGGAAGCTGATGTGACCTGCTGCAGCAGCAAATGGTAATAACTCTATCTCAGAGAAGCCCCGCCCTTTTCCCTGCAGAATAAATCTGAATCCCAAAACAAGAACATTATCAAAACTAAAACACCAAAGAAAAAATATTAAACAATTAAAAAACTAAAGCATTAAATTCTACATTATGACTATTGACAGCGGGGTCCAGAATATCCTAATGTGATCAATTATTTACATGACATACCACAGAGGACAACCTTCTTCCAAAATATGAGGTTGCTGAAGGACCCACTGTCAGATAAACCTCTGTAAAACTGGGAGAAAAGCAAATTTCTACAAGTTTTAATTTTTTTAAGATTTTGTTTCATTTTTATTTGTGTGTGTGTACACATATCACATGTGAGTACAGGTTCCTACAGAGGGCAGCCGCATTAGATCCCCTGGAGCTGGAATTGTGGGCAGTTGTAAACTGCACAAGGTGGGTGCTAGGAACTGAGCCCTGGTCCTCTGGAACAGCAACAAGTGTGCTTATCTGTTGAGCTATCTCTCCAGCTTCCAAAGTTTTTGCTGTGGTTGGTTGGTTGGTTTTTGGTTTTTCCAGACAGGGTTTCTCTGTGCAGCTTTGGAGCCTGTCCTGGAACTCACTCTGTAGACCAGACTGGCCCTGAACTCACAGAGATCCGCCTTCGTCTGCCTCCCAAGTGCTGGGATAAAAGGCGTGTGCTACAACTGCCTGACTAACTTGCAAAGTTTTAATTTTTAAAAGACTTAGAAATAAAACAGGTATTTTTTTTAAAAGAATCAAACAGCTAAAACACACACAAATACATACACATGAACACACGTACTATAAAAATAAGGCCTGTATATCCTCCCTCCAGAGAGGAGGAATCATCTGAGGATGGTGAACTGGGAATGCCAGTATCCAGGAAACTAGCTATAAAGCTTCCAGTGAATTTTCAAAAGGGCACTCTAAGTCGGATCTGCCACGTGCAAGGCCCCAGCACCACTCACAAGTAAAAATGGTACTTGACTGTTTCACTGCAGACCTACTGAGCAAAAGCTTATACCTTCTATCAGCTCAAAAGTCTCTTCAGCTATAATGAAAACACCTTGTCCCTCTGTTTTATAAAATTTGCTATTATAACATCTGTGTTTAAAGCTGTTGTTCTGGGCTTGGGATATAACTCAATGGTAGAGTGCTTGCTCATATGCATGAGGTCCTGGATTCGGCTAACAGTGCCACCAAAAACAGAAAAAGAAAAATAATAATGTTCTAAAGTGTTTTATCCTGATAACTTCTGAAGTTCAAGTAATCTTTTAGTAAAGAGGTAAGCAATAGTCAAATAGATAATAACATCTACATTTCAAGCAATAACTACAAATACACCTCAAGCCAAAACACAAAACCACATCCATCCAACTTCAATTATACAAACACTTGTATGTAGCCAGAGCTACATAGAGAGACCCTGTCTCAAAAAGAAAAGGAAAAGAACTTAACTAGAATCAAGTTTATGACCGTATCCACTTCAGTGTATATTTCAGTGCCATCGCTACAGTCACAGTGTCATAACACAGCCAACTCACCCATCCCCACACTATTCCTCCAAAGCAGAAGACAACACCTCATTCCCTCCATACCTCTGGCCACCAGTGTCACAAATCATTCCCTGTCTCCATGACTGTGATTGTTTTAGTACCCCAGATAAGCAGAATGGTCAACATTTGGCCTTTGGTGACTGGCCTATACGGTTTAGCGTCGAATCCTCAGGGCCTACCACAGTGAGGAAGAGTCAGACTCGCCCTCCTTTCTAAGGAAGAATAACCTTCCACTCTCTCTACACTTCACATCTTCAGTCATTCAATGGACAGTGAGGCTGCTTCTACCTTTGACCACTGCAAATGACACTTCCGTGAAGACAGGTATACAAGTAACTCCCTGAGACCCTGCTTTCAATTCATTGGTATGTTCATAGAATTGAAATCGGTGGATCATAAAGTAATTCTACTGTTGATTTCCTGAGAGACCATTTTACTGTTTTCCCCAACAGCTTTGCCATTTTACATTCCTAGCAATAGTGCATGGGGTTTTCATTTCCCTACGTTTGTAGCGTTCTGTTTTGTGGATAGCAGTCACCCTAGTGTATGTGGAGTGGCACAGCGCTGTGGGTTTGCCTTACACGCCCCTAATGATTATGATGATGAACACCTTTTCCTGTCTTTCTTGGTCACATGTGTGTCTTGAGAGAAATGTCTACTCAGGTTATTTGCCCATTTTATAATGAGCTTGGGTTTTCAGTAATTTTGAGCTATACAAGTTCCTTCTATTTTTTTCTGGATATTATCTCCTAACCAGATACATAACTAGCAAATATTCTCTCCTATTCCACAAGTTGCCTTTTCACTCCATTGTGGATAGCAAAGAAAACTCTCCAGCAGCAAGTGTCATGTTTCAAAGGCCACTGGCCCCATCCATGAGGATAGAAAATGGATTCCAGACGTCTACAAAATATAAAAAGGATCAAAACTCGGGCTAAATGAAATTGCAACTGCTAATGACTTCAGCATAAAGGGGAGAAAATTAAAAGGGGAGAAAATTAAATGGCACTCATTTGTTATAGAAAAAAAAAACATAAGTTTTGGTAAAAAAAAAAAGGCTCCTTTATATTTGTACAAATATATACTTTAACAATGTTAAAACCATTTTTAAAAGAAAATTAGAACTAAGGATAGAGCTAATCCCTCTAGGTTAGCCCCCCTTAGTTAGGCATTGAAATTAGAACCCTATGGCCAAGTCCCCTACTGCCATCTGATGGCAACATTCACTAACTACACTCATGCTCAACAATCTGCACACAGGGACAGCAGCAACAACACAGAAATATATTTCTATTTGTTCTAGAAACAAGATTTCTGATAATTATGAAATATGGAAAGAGACTAAAACAACAGTGAAATCAAGTTCACCAAAATTAAAGATATCAAAATTCACTGGGGTATTAGAAAATCCATTTGTCCAACAGTTTCCCTAGTCCTCAGCTTGCTCACTCCCCACACATGTAGCAAAGAGCATAAAGAAGAGTGTAGTGTAGATGCCGGGTAGTATTGCACGCCTTTAATCCCAGCACTCAGGAGGCAGAGGCAGGCGGATCTCTGTGAGTTTGAAGCCAGCCTGGTCTACAGAGCGAGTTCCAAGACTGCCAGAGCTACACAGAGAAACCCTGTCTCAAAAGTGTGTAGTATGAAGCAGGAAGTAAGAGACTCCTGTCTTCAGACACAGGGAGGAAGGGAAGGCTGGTGCTGCTTTCTCTACAGAGTTAATTCCATTTGTGACATAGTAAAATGCTTTGGGAAAAGGCCTTTCCAAACTCTGTCCCCTCAGCAATTGACCTTTTATAGAACTCCAAGAAACAGAACTACCAAGCTGTTTGTGCACAAGAAAATAAGATATCAGTTCCCTGAGAACCAGTGTGGACAGCAGCAGCACAAAGGCTCACCTTAATAAGCCCACTAAAGGATCTCGAACGGGCTCTTTTCTGGACCCTGGGAGTAGAAGGTTCTTGCCCCGGTGTTTGAGTCAAAGATTGCTTATGGAACTACAAGAAAATACAGAGTACATTTTATCAATATTGTCCCATCAAGAAATGACAACTTAGGGCAAGCAACAGCTGAGCGTAAATACCCACAAAGCCAAAGAGTCTGTGCAGATGTAGAGAGTAGGTTGATAAGCAATCAGCAAGCAGAAGGGATATTCACTATCCCTGTTTACAGATAGGAAACCAAGATCCAGGCTTATGAACTGTTCTACGATCTGACAGTAAACCAGAATTATTTTTGCATCAAATACCTTGGAAATAGAAAGTTACTAGCACAACCCACAGCAGTCCTCAGCTTAACAAGTTGTATGCAGGATTTATTTTTAAGATAAACTCTCATGTAGCAGAGGCTGACCTCAACTCTCTGAATGGCCAAGGATGACCTTTAACTCCTAATCTTCCTGCCTCCATCTTCCAAGTCATGACATTATAAACCTAGAAGGCTATATATACCCAGTTTATGAGGGGTCAGGGATCCAGCCCAGGGCCTTGTGAATGTAGAGCAAGCACTCTACCAACTGAGCTACATTCCTAAGCTAGGATGTTTCTAAAGTATTGAAGCTCTCTAACTAGAGTTCACAATTGTCCACCAGCACTGCTGTGGCGGGAAAGAGACTGAATGCAGACTTTTAATGCTGTCAGCTCTTTGTGTAGAAGCATCTCCAGTAGAAAAAAAGGAAGACACTCATTATTTGGTGTGACAGGGTCTCACTGTGTAGCTCTGGCTGTCCTGGAACTCACTATGGAGTACATTGCAATTCCATGGACAAGCCTGCTATTTTGGCTACACCAAAGCTTGTTCCAAGTGTGAGTGCGACCTAAGGGAGATTTTTAACTGTGTTCCCTGGTGATTTCTAGAGTCCACCCTACTTCCCTGCATCCAGGCACCTGTTTAATAAGCTGTTTCTTCTTCGTGGAGTCTGGCATGTTATGAACATGTTGGAAGAGCTCTTTCAGTGCCTCTTCTGTATGTTGCTGGGTCTCCTCCTGTTGAGAACAAGAATCTACCCTGTTCCGTTTCTGAGATCTTGCCAGCTGGGAGGACAAGGCATGACATGAGGTTGTCAGATCAAGATCATCCTACAGAAAAATTTATAAAAAAGCAAATTAATATATCCTACTGGCTTTGTTTTGGGCTCCCATAATAACCTTGATCAAAAGAAGGGGGAAGGAGAAGCATCACATACTACTATATGCAGGAACAAGGAAAACCCTAACACAAGTACCAGATAAAGGAAAAACTATTAATAAGAGGTTCTGAATGGTCCACTTCCATGATCCGCCCAGAAAATCCATGTGCATTTAGATTATTGCCATAGAAGATTATAGCTGTTTGAATTTAGTTTACAAAATACCTTTTTATCTCATGTAATCCTTGTTGCTATCCAATAAAGTAAGCTCTAAAGTATTAGTCCCAGCAGACAGTCCCAGCAACAACAACAAACATAAACAAAAACCTGAGGTGAAAGTTAACTTCATCTAGACACTGAAGTGATAAACCTACCCTAGAACCCATAGCTACTGGACCTTGGCTCAAACTCTTTTCCATACAAACTACATGAACGTAGTATAGGAATAAAAGCTACAGCTCTCCAAGGAAAACAGCACCCTAGTTAAACTAGTTTTTAAAATGCCATTTCTGGGGCTAGAGAGATGGCTACTCTTCCAGAAGACACTGGTTCGATTCCCAGAACCGGCATGGCAGCTCACATCTGCCTGTAACTCAAGTTCCAGGAGATCCAACACCCTCACACAGACATGAATACAAGTTAAACATCAATGCACATAAAATAAAAGTAAATAAATCTTTTTTAAGGCAAAAAATTGTTTCTTAGTCATACCAAATATTTGCTGGATGAGAGAAAGAAACAGGAGTAGAAAACAGAGCATAAGACAGAGTCTCCAAGTCTCTAACTCAGGCTAAATACAAGTCAGCCATGTGCTGGTCAGGCCTTCCTCAGCTTCTCACTGCTACAGCTCAATACTTTTGCATAATTTTCTGCTAATAAGCATCATATATTTCTCTAAGCTCATTTGATGCTGGCTAACTTTTATTGTCAGCTTGACACAACCAACAGTACCTGGGAAGAGGGAACCTAACCTCCATTGAGGATCAGCCTTAACAGACTGGCCTGTGGCCATATCTATTAGAGATTGCCCTGACTGACAACTGATGTGAGAGGGCCCAGCCCACTGTAGGGGGCACCATCTCTAGGCAGGTGAGCCTAGATTATCCTAAAAAGCTAGATAAGCATGAGCCAGTGAGTGAGCCCGGAAGCAGCATTCAGCCATGGTTTCCTCTTCAGGTTTCTCTTTAAGCTACTGCCCTGACTTCCCTCAGTGATGGACTGTAACCTGGAAGTGTAAGATGAAATAAACCCTTTTCTACCCTAAGCTGTCTTGGTTATAGTGTTTATCACAGCAGCAGAAAGCAATCTAGAATACAAATCTTTTTTTCCTCCTTTTTATTGAGAGAGAGAGAGGGAGGGAGGGAGAGAAGAGAGAGAGAGAGAATGTGTGTATATCTCTGAAAGCAAACAAGCAAGCATATTATACATAGGGGCATTTTAATTTCACAACTTTCTTCTTAGTCTTTGTCCCTGCTAAAACAAATGACTAGGTAAGTTGGAGCTGTAACATTAAAAGTACTGGCTTAATGATGATATTACTTTGCTTTAAAACTTCACTAATCTTAGTTCTTCCCTTTTTTGAAGATCAGTTTCCTGTTCTTACCTTTGACACTTGAGTTCTGGAGCCCAGATAGTATAATCTGGCACATTCCCGAATATAAGCAGGAGCCTGAAAAGGACATAAAAGAAAACCAGGGCACAGTAGTCAATAGGACAACAATTCTTTCAGGCCACAGAAAGAGAATCATAACTCTTATTTAATGGGCAGATTACTGTGGAAAGCCAAATACTTGCCAAAATACCATATTTGACCAAATAGGCACCTCAACAGATCTAATGGGAAACTGAAGGAACACACTGTAATTGATATTTCACGTGAGCCAACATGAAAATACAGACCATTCCCAGTGCCACTCTCTGCCTCCTGCTTGCTGATCACAATGTGAGTTCTCAGCTGTCCCTGCTGCCATGCCTTTGCTCTGCCATCATGGGCTCTAACTTTCTAAAACTGTGAGCTTAAATTAAATGCTTTCTTTTCTAAGTTGCCTCGGTTGGCTGTGCTTGGTGGTGCACACCTTTAATCCCAGTATTTGGGAAGCAGAAACAGGTGAATATCTACGAGTTTGAGGCCAGGCTGGTCTACATAGAGTCCCAAGGCAGCTAGGGCTACATAGAAAGACACTGTCTCTAAAAAACAAACAAACAAACAAAACAAAAAAATCAAAAAGTGGCCTTGGCCACTGTGTCTCGTCAGAAATAGAACAAACAGTAACTATGACATATGAAAAAATGTTGCGCATCACCCATCTCTACATACATCAGAACTACAGTGAGACCCATCCCACACCCATTATGACAACAATGAGAAAATAACTATCAGAAACTGGGAGGTAGTGGTGCACATCTTTAGTCCCAGCACTCAGGAGATAGAGGCAGGCAGATCTATGTGAATTCAAGGCCAGTCTGGTCTATTGAGTTCTATCTAGGACAGCCTCCAAAGCTACATAGAAACCGTGTCTCAAAAAATAAATAAATAAACTATCAGGAAGAAGGGGGCTGTTAAGGTCATGGATCCCATTCTACTATTAGGAAAAATGGAAAACAGTGTGGCAGGTTCTCAAAAATATTTAAAACGTATTACCATCTGGTCTAGGAAATATTCCAAAAAGAATAAAGGCAGGAGGCCAGGCAGTGATTGTGCAGTGATGGTGCACACTCAGGAGGCAGAGGCAGGTGGATCTCTGAGAAACCTCAAAAAACAAAAAACAAAAATAAAAGGAATTTAAAGGCAGGGCTTAAGGAATGCTTAACCATCCATGTTCACGGCAGCATTACTCATAACAGCTTAACCAGAGAAGCAATCTCAGTGTTTATTCACTTATAGCTAGATCAGCAGTATGTGGAATATACACAATGGAATACTATGCAGCCTTAAGAAAGGACAAGCTGTCACTTGCTACTGTGGGGATTAATTTGAGGACAATATGCTGAGTAAGTAAGTCAATCATAAAAAGACAAAAACTAAAAATATTAAAAACAGAGCTACCAGCCAGATGGTGATGGTTCATGCCTTTAATCCCAGCACTTAGGAGTCGGAGGAAGGCAGATCTTTGTGAGTTCAAATACAGCCTGGTCTACAGAGTGAGTTCTCATCCTCTCCAGATGATAAAAGATTCCTTATCTAAAAGATACACTCTAATGACCAAGATGTGCCTACAGGGGCCATTCCTGAATACTTAGCAACAGCAGGGGGTCAGGGTGTGCAGTCTAAGAAGGTCCTATCCGGAGGACAGTTGGGATCCTCTCCCTGAAGTAGGGAGCCTTTAGGAAACTCAGTGCAGCTCAGCTGCTCAGCGGGAGACAAAAGTAGAGGACTTCACTTTCAAAGATCAGTCAGTACATGTAGCTTTTGTGTAACAGACTAAACCCCTGAAATCTACAGAAGACATACAAAGTTCTTGAGAAACTTATCCCCCAGAAACACCATCTGCTTGAGCTGAAAGAGACAGAGTGAGATATAAAAGGGGATTGTCAAACCCAAAAAATTTGGGTAGATAGGCAAGATAAAACTAGGCAACTACCAGCTCATGCTTCCTTCCATGAAGGCAGGAAGCGGGTGAGCCAGAGGACAGAGAAGACTGGGCTCCTGTTTCTAGCCCACCCACAATCCATTCTGCTTTACAATCCCAAAGAGTGCCTCTCATCCAGGATCCCACTCTGCCCCATCTTCCTTGTCCTGTTAACAGCCAAATGCCATCCTTTACCTACCTTAAAAAGTTTCTGGGAGTGTTTGATCATAAACGCCATCCCGGTATTTAACTTTGTGATATTCTCCTGAAGGTCATTTGCAGTGACCTAGTCAGTGGAAAGAGACCAAAGGGCATCAAGAACTGGGAAGTGCTCACCAGTACATTGTCACTGGAAGGCTTTGAGATAGATTTCCACTTGAAATGACATAATAGCACAGACATGTGTCCCTAAAGTGACCAGGAAATCCTTAAGCTTTCTTCATTTCCTACTTCTGCTCACAGATACCTAAGCAGAAAATCTAACCTAGGATTCAAAACACCACAGTCAAGGACACTGGCTCTGCAGAGATTGGGGCATTCATCCAGAGACCATCTACTAACACTCCTAGAGCTGATATCATTCTACAATACAAACTGCCATTGATCCCTTCTCTTGTTTCTCTTGCCTTTTTAAGCATCTCAGCATCTCTTTATGTCATGCCTTCATCCTTGTTATTTTATCTGTTTGCTCTTCCCAAGGCCCCATACATGCTTCTTTTTATAGCCACAGCTTGTTTCTGTATAGCATTGGAGGTTTTGTCTTGGTTGGTTGGTTGTTTGGGAGGGGTCATGCCCAGGCTGAAGTACATGCTCTGACGATAAGCTTCATGCCCAGCCCTCTAGAACTTGGTGAGTTAATTCAAAAGCCTTCACAATGTAACTTGAGCTCCTTGATGTGGACAAGTTTATCTGTTCCCCATTAACCCACCCCTGGTTTTTCCTAGCTCAGAACAGTCCATTGATTTTGACTTGTTATTTACAAAGATAAAATGTTACGTATAACCTCTCTCCTTAACTTTCCTTTCCTTATTTCTTTTTTCTTTTCTTTCTTTTTTGGTTTTTCAAGCCAGGGTTTCTCTGTTTAACAGCCCTGGCTGTCCTAGAACTTGCTTTGTAGATCAGGCTGGCCTCAAACTCACAGAGATAATGCCTACCTCCGCCTCCTGAGTTCTGGGATTACAGACATGTGCCACCACTGCCTGGCTCCTTATTTCTTTTCTTTTCTTTTCTTTTCTTTTCTTTCTTTTTTTTTTGGGGGGGGGTTTCGAGACAGGGTTTCTCTGTATTGTTTTGGAGCCTGTCCTGGAACTAGCTCTGTAGACCAGGCTGGCCTCGAACTCACAGAGATCTGCCTGTCTCTGCCTCCCGAGTGCTGGGATTAAAGGCATGCGCCACCAATGCCCGGCTGACTCCTTATTTCTCAAGACTCTCAAAAACTTCCTACTAGTCACTGTAACAATCTATTTTTATTTTTTCTAACAACCTTTGAGGTAACTGGTAACAACTACTCCATGCCTCCTTTACAAGGGAAGTATAAAGAAACAGGTACAGGTCTGGGTTGCAGTTTCCAACCCAAATACACTACTCATAATCTCATCTCCCATCAAAGCCTATGTTGTAAAAGCACAGGAACCCGAGCTTTATGTGTCCAGGTCAAACATTTGTTTAGCAAACTATTGTAAAATGTAAGCCACTAATGAGGCCATTGCCTCAGTAAGAAGCACACTCAGTTTTATGAAAAAAAAACTGAATATATGGAAGTAAAACTGTTGGGGCAGGCTAGACTGCTTTGTCAGCTTGGGATATTATCTCACACGATCACACTACACTATTCTAAACCTTCAGGAATTAATTTGTATTAATCCTCCAATCATTAGAAAGCAATGTGATTTACCAAGGAGCATTCCTATTAAGATGGGATTCAAACAGTCTAGCCAAAACAAATATTCTAGCTTCTTTAGCAGCTAGAATGTCCCAGGAAAAAGTGGTCAGGCAGGGTTACTAGAGACTGACTTATCAGTGAGGTTACAGGAACCAGGCCCCTCAGTTTTGATGACTCTTAAGCTCCTAACCTCATAAACATGAAGGCTGGACCTTGGATCCTTGATAACCTCACCAATGTACAACCACAGGAAGGGCCCAGCCTGAGAAAACCAAGCCCTGAAGATCTTCCCTCAATACTAACATTTTTGGGCCACAGGACATGGGGTGCAAACATAAGGGCAAGGTTATGGGCAGACATCTTATTCTTGTCTTGCTTCTTCGCTGTTTGATAAAGGAGATCAAGCAGTAACTTCAGCAGGTTACGGTTGGCTGGAGGCAAGATGAGGAAAAGCAGCTGCAGGGCCTCAATCTGCCGCTCCTTGTCTGGTATGTTGGTCTTATTTCCTTTATCATCAAACTGCATCAAATCTTGAAAAAAAAATATTGGACAGAAAGGAATAAACCAGCAGGAAAAGTCAATGCTAGTACTATTATTTTCCCCTCAGTCCCACTAAAGAAAGAGAAGGAATAAAAGAATCAATCATAAAGGAAATTCAAAACTGCTATACTTTAAGGAAGGTCCTAGATTCAAATACCAATACTATAAAAATAAAATGGACAATGGGTTTTTGCAAAGTACTTCCTGTGTGACTATGAACATGTTAGCAGGCATAGCATGAGCCCCAGCACAACAAAACGCAAAACATAACAAATATATGTCAATCCAATTCAATAACTAAAGACAATCCAATTTTAAAATGTGGAAAAGATTTAAGTAGAAGGTTAGGTGTGGTGTTGTATAACCCTGTGTCTAGCACTCAGAAGGTTGACAGGCAGTCTGAGTCATAATAGTGCCACCTTATCGCAAAAGGAAAAAAAAAAAGCAAACAACAAAAAACTGAATAGAATCCCTTCCAAGAAAATAACATACACAAGCCAGGGAGAGTGACACACACCTATGGTTTTAACCTACTTGGGAGGCTTTGGTAGAAGGATTGTGAGTTTGAGGTAATTTAGCAAGGCCATGTCAATTTAAAGAAAAGACGAAAAGGAAGAGGAAGAAAAGAAGGATGATGTCAAACAAGGGGTCAGTAAGCCTAAGCATGCTTGAATTGTCTCAGTAAAACCACAAGATACCACTTCACACATACTAGGATGGTCTGAACAAAAGTACTGACAATGCAAATACTGGAATACAGACACTAAACCTTCTATTGCAGGTGGGAATGTTACACGGTGTAATCACTTTGGGTCTCTTTTTAAATCTGTATGGATCTTTGCTGCAAGTATGTCTGTGCATCTGGGTGTGTACTGCCCAGTGAGACCAGCAAAGAGCATCAGATCCCTTGGAACTAGAGTGACAGACAGTTGTGAGCCACCATGTGGATCCTGGGAATTGAACTAGGGTCCTCTGGAAAAGCAGTCAGTACTCTTAACCACTAAGCCTTCTCTCCAGTCCCAGTGTAACCACTTTGGAAAACATTTGAGCTATGCATCAAAAAGTTACAGTTATGCCCCAGCAATATCCAAAAGAATTAAAATCAAGTCCACACACACCTCTGACAATGTCAGCTCTTCTCTTCTCTTCCCTAGTCAGACAGGTTAGGTTGTGGCTAAAGGTAAGTCAGAGGGAACCATGCACCGGGTGACTCCATGCAGCTCTTCTCCAGCTGTGCCGCACCTCCATATGTTCTCAAGAGCAGTAATTCACCCGGCAGCACAGTGGAGGATGTCAGATACTGTTTTATTTGCAGGAAGGAAAATAAAACAAACACTCTATATGCTAACACATAAAATATCATTTATGCTTTCTAATGCTTTTCAAGGATCTAAAACTCTCTGAAATGTAACTATAAAATTGTGTGTATATTAGTAACGTATCCTCATTTGTACTACCAAATCACCAATGAATGTGACTTCAAAAATCTTAGCTAAAGGGCTGAAGAGATGGCTCAGAGGTTAAGACCTCTTGTCTCACAGAGGTAGGTAATGAGAAAAAGAGAGAGGAAAGGAGGGAGAGAGGGAAGCAGAGAAGGTGAAGGGTAGAGGGAAAGGGGTGGGAAGAAAAAGAAGAAATGACATGGGTGGAAAACTAAGCATGGATTTTGATACTGTGTGCACTTACAGCCTAGTGTAGCATAACAGATGTTCAATTTAAGAATGAATTCCCTACCACATAGACACAAAAAATGAGGAAACTATGAGCTAAGAATAGAACAGTCTCCAAGATGCAATAAGTGAAAAAGCAAACACAGAACAATGTGTATAACATTCTGCCATTACATAAACAGAGGCAGAAAAGAATATATATATATATATATATATATATATATATATATATATACATACATACATACAGTGTACAAACACCTCTGGAAGGCTACATTAGACATCACAGCAGTGGTTGTCTCTGGGAAGAGCTGGTGCTAGGGAACAGGGTGGAAGAGAAGTTTTTCTATCTTGACCATGTGGTAGACTGCCTACTCAATAAGCAAATAATAATGCTTTTAAAAGAAGAGCTTGTAAAGGCAGAAATGACCTCAACTTAGGCATGGAAATACCTGCAAAAACTCCAAACCAAAGCAAAAGCACAGAACCAGCAACCACCTTTATTGGGAAAGCACACCTTTATTGAGCAATTGAAATGTTCCGAGTACTATGGTGGTCTACATCTAAGATACAAAAACCAACAAGAGCCAGACGTTGGTGGCACACGTCTTTAATCCCAGAACTTGGGAGGCAGAGGCAGGTGGAACTCTGTGAGTTCAAGGCCTGCCTGATCTACAGATAGAGGTCCAGGACAGGCTCCAAAGCAATACAAAGAAACCCTGTCTTGGAAAAAAAAAAACAAGAAATCTATCAAAAAGATTTAAGGAGATTTAGAGATGACTCAGAGGTTAAGAGTACTTGCTCTTGCAGACAAAACACTTTTCAAAGATTTATTTATTTTTATTTTATACACATGAGTGTTTTGCCTGCATGTTTCTCTGTGTGAGGGTATCAGATCTTGGAGTTATAGACAGTTTTTAGCAGCCATGTGGGTTCTAGGAATTGAACCCACGTCCTCTGAAAGAGCAGTCAGTGTTGTTAATTGCTGAGCCATTTAAGGTCAGTGAGATGTCTCGGAAGGTAAAGATGTTTGCTGCCATGCCTGGTGACCTGAGATCAGTCCTTGAGATCCACATGGTAGGACAGAACTGATTCCAAAACTTGTCCTCTGACCTCACATGCATACCATGTCATATGCACATGAACACACAAAATAACTAATATTTTTAATGTTGTAAAAGGAGAAAGAGGAAGAGGAAGAAAACAGCAATTGATCAAATCAAACTTAACTAGCCAAGATTTGTAAGTACCCAGAGGAGGCCATTAGAATCATGAAGTCTGAGCCAATATCAAAATATCATAGAGAGTAACAAGCAACAGGAGATCACAAAGGACTTCGAGAAATTGAAAAAAGTATTTTAATCTCTTTCTCACTTCTTATACTCACCAGCAATTTTGAGGTGCACATGAAAATGTTTATGGGTTAGGAGGGGCTCTGGTAACTCTCCTAGAAACATCTTCAGCAGCGTGGCAACATCATTTGAGTGAAACTCTCCTGAATCCAAGTCAATATCGGTTCCGTTATTGAGAGCATCCCTCAAAAGCTGCTGTCGGACACTGTTACCAGGTACTCTGAACAAGCCTTCCACTCGCAAGTCTGCTTAGCATGGACGGCCAGGAGGAAACAGGAGAATCGTGGTTAATGTATGCAGTATAAACATGGCTTCTCTTTAAAGACCTTGTACAGCACCTTCATAAAGGAGGCTCTGACAATATTTCTAGGGAAGCTTGAGAATTTTTTGTCCCCGTGAGCACCTAGAGATGACTCACACTAAAAGGTGGTCCTGCAAAGGTCATTTGTCCTCCTGAAGTACCACTGAATACTGAATTTAACAGTCAATGGTCAAAAAAAAAAAAAAAAAAAGCTTGAAAAGTAACATGAAATAAAACCACATCTCAATACCCCTTTATCCTTGTTTCTCTCAAGGAGCTGAGCTCATCTACGGGCATTTGTGGCTCCTATAAAGTGTTTTCTTCTGCCAAGAAAAAACTCAGAATCTCTGCATTATTGTGTGACTCAGAATTCTAACACATCACCTTGCAGCTAAGAGACTCCCAAAGGCTTAGGTCATCCAAAATGGGCTGCTCCCACATCACTAGGCTCTAAGCTCATGTAAAGAAATTTCAAAAAGAGAGGTAGACAGTCACATTGTTTGATCTGGAAGAAGCTTGTCCATGTTTACATCTTTGTGTATTCCCACATTTCAGAGACAGGCAGGTGACAGCAAAGGAATGAATGGGACCCACAACAAACTGCACAACACATTCCTGAGCTCCAGCAGGCCATGTCCACACAGCAGCTGGGCTGGAGGAAGCCAGGTACTCTCATCACACAAACAAGATGAAAACCTGGATGGTGGTGCACACCTTTAATCCCAGCACTCGGGAGGCAGAGGCAGGCAGATCTCTGTGAGTTCGAGGCCAGCTTGGTCTACAGAGCGAGTTCCAGGATAGGCTCTAAAGCTACACAGAGAAACCCTGTCTCAAAAAACAAAAAAAAAAAAAAAAAAAAAAAAAAAAACCACTGATGTCTGGTTATTTAATCATATCTTTTGCCAAAATAAAAAAAAAGTAAAAACTTTTTAAAAACCCACAAATCCAGACACCACAAACCCTTTCAAGACTTGAGTCCACAATCTCCATTGTGCTCTTCCTACACAGCGTCGAACACCCAGCAAGTCAGAAAGGCATATTTGATTGGTATTTAAATGTATCAAGTCACATAAAAGGCTTCACATTTTACATGTTCTTAGCTATGCTGAGCTCTTAGAGCAATGACACGACCCACAGGACCACTAAAAACTAGATGAGATTTCATGTGTACATTAATTACAGAGCTCTGAAGATGGAAGTATTATGCTTTCTTGAACAGATGTCATAATTCTTTAGGAACAAAAAGGAATTCTTCCAGAATTGTCTAATAGGTAATTATGATTTCATAGACATTATCTGCTTTACCTTCATCTTTGAAAGCAAAGCAAATCAATAATTGACATGAAATTCCAAAGGAAATATATTTTTAAAATCTACAGCCTGAAAATCGGTTGTATATTTCTTTGTTGATGGGTAGTTTGGCATCTACTAACCCGTCAACTCTCAAAGGAAAACTGGCAATTCTTCATTAAATACTTAAGTAGTCTTACTTTTGTGCAGATATTCAATCAGTTGGTATATCTGGGCAATGCCTTCCTCTGTCAGTGGAGATCCAAATACCACTCCTTTTTCTGAAAAAAATATGTCACAGGGCTTTATGACATAAAGAGTACAAGGCCATCAATGTAACGATTCTTTTTACACATATTCATTTATTCAGGGAAAGGGGGCATGACAAACGTGGTGTTCAAGGGACAACTTAAGGAAGATGGTTCTCCCCTTCCACCATGTGGTCCTGGGGCTTGAACTCAGGTCATCAGGCTGGCAGTGGATGCCTTTACTTGCTGAGCCTCCTTACTAGCATAAATACCATGATTTTAAAAGCATTCAAGCATTCTACTTTCATGTAATGTTTTCACAGCATTGGTAAACAAAAATTTTAAGAAAGTAAGACTAAAAACTAGAAATAAACCCCCAAAAAATGCTGCCAGAACAACTGTCAAGTCAATTCTCTCAGAGAATTCAGCATCAGCATCAGATCATGAATTCCTAGAGATGAAGACTTTTCCTTATTTAAGAAACAATACCCAGCACATTGAGATTTAATTTAAAACAAAAAGAGAACCTGAACCATGACTGTGAGTCATGACAATTATTCACTAGAACTGGTATAGGATATGATCTTTAATGTTTAAATATTCCATCCTGCCTTAGTGATTTTCTTATATTTAATAAAATAAAATAAAAATAATAAAATCAGGGCCTCTTTAATATTCTGTCAAAAGTAGTGCTCCAGGAATGGAGAGATAGCTGCTCTTCCAGAGGACCAGGGTTCAATTCCCAGCACCCACATGGCAGCTCACAACTGTCTGTGACTAGTTGCAGGGGATCCAACACCCTTATACAGATATACATGCAGGCAAAACACCAATGCACAGAAATATATATATATATATATATATAAATCATTAAAAGAAAACAGAAGTAGTGCTCTGCACTTCCTGATAGGCTTTGAGGCATGTTCCAAGGGAGAGAATTCATATCTGGTACTGTAAGCCTGGTCAAAAGCCCAAGGCTGGGGAGGTCCATAGGCCTTCAGGAGCAACCTACTATTGTTTTGCTAAATTGTCAAGCTGTTAAACTGTCTTTAAATGTGTATGCTACAGATGTGAGCTGCTCTCAACCTCAAGCAGAAAACCTTTTCCAAGAGGGCATCAGTTAACGTAGAGACTCATAATGGTCACAGTGCTGTGAATAGCTGATATCAATATCAGCATTCTCTACAAAGGGTTCAAGGAACATGAAATAAAAGGGGATGTGTGTGTGTGTGTGTGTGTGTGTGTGTGAGAGAGAGAGAGAGAGAGAGAGAGAGAGAGAGAGAGAGAGAGCACCAGGGGATGGAGAAGAATGCTGTGAAATGCTCTCTTCTGGACATGAAACAGCCACTGTATTTATGAATTCACAGCAACTATGGTTACCTGCATAAGACCCTCACAAGATCAAGTAATCATTAGCATTACAGCCACACACCCCCTCCCCTAGCTGAGGAGCTATTGCTGCTGATGGCTGCTGGAACAGGGAGAGCCATTTTTCTCTGAGTGTGTAGCCACTAGTAAATTCTTCATGTTCCCATAGCCCTGGGCATACAGGCAGCACAAATCAGACTCTGTAGGTTATTTTTTAAAAAGCTAGGCAATAGTGGCACACGCCTTTAATCCCAGCACTCAGGAGGCAGAGGCAGGTAGATCTCTGTGAGTCAGAGGCCAGCCTGGTCTACAGAACGAGTGCCAGGATAGGCTCTAAAGCTACACAGAGAAACCCTGTCTCAAAAAAACAAAAAACAAAAACAAAAAAGCTACCCTGTTCTACATAGCATGTTCTAGGCCAGCCAGAGATACACATGAGATCCTGTCTAAAATAGACTGAAAGGAAGGAAAGAGAACATGAAACTCAGATGGGGATATACTTGGGCAGAGTCCAGGGGAGTTGGAGGGGAAGGAGGCAGACAAAATATATATCTATATAGATATATAGATATAGATATAGATATAGATACATATTTGATCTTCAGTAATTGTTCAGGCTTCCTTGACTATACTACCCTGATATGTAACTTTATTTTCTCTGGTATCATTTTAACTGAACAGAACAGTGCATTCCTGTAGTCCCAGCTAAGGCTAAGGCAAGATGATCACTTGAGCCTAGTGAGATCAGCCTAGGCAACAGAGTGAGACACCAACTCATTAAGAAAAAGAGAAAGGAAGAACGGAAGGTCACTTGAAAAATATTATTTTAGTACAATAACTGGGCATGAAAACTAAGATGCCCTTGATAACTGCCTAAACTAATCATATCCTCTTTCAGGCACTGAATATATCTTCTATCTTCTCTCCTTTCCTCCTTCTCCTCTTTTTCCTCTCTTTCTATGTGTCCAAGTTGCCCTCAGACTTCAGATACTCTTGCCTCAACCACCCAAATGCTGAGATTACAAGATTTGCATCACCATACCAGGTTTAAGTATTTCTTCACATAGACAGTCTTATAATTTTTATTATTACTGCCTAAAGTTCTACTAATGAAAATGAGGGGAGAAGACGAAAAAAGCTTTAGGAGAATTACAACTTCCCAGTGAGAGTGAAAATGTTAAGGGGATAGAGCACAGTTCTGGGAGCCCCTTCAACAGTTAACAGCATTGTTACTCTGGCAGAGGACCTGGCATGGCTCACAACTGCCTGTAACTTCAGTTCCAGGGCATCTGACACCATCTTCTGGCTTCCGTGGGCACCTGCATATACCTGGTACACAAACAAGCAGGCACAATAGATAACATAATTTCTAAATTCTTTTCAAGAGAATAAAGCCCAATCAGCAGCAAAAACCCAGACACAGGACCTACCCTTCCGCTTGAGAGACATTAGAGACCTGAAGAACCCTGCGGCTGGGCCAGCCCCACCAGGCAGCTTAAGGTCCACCTCACCCATCAGCTGAGCCAACTCAGTCCCAGGCAAATCAATAAGTCTTGTGATATTGCTGACCACCAACTCGGTAAACACCTCTGGTTTCTCATGTCGGAGTTTTTCCACAAAAAAGTCAGGGTTGAAGATAATAGGTTGACCTCGAAGGGGAGAATCATTGCAAATGACAAAATTGCAGATGGCATCACTGGAAAACAAACAAACAACAACAACAAAATCAAACAGAAGGCTCTTTGGAGGAATTGTTTTTGTATTTCTTCCTACCCCAAGGGTTCTACAGTTACTGAGTCTACACACAGCAGAGGGTTCCTAACAGGCAGCTTCCCCTAACAAAAGCAGCTGGCCTTGGCATCTGCTCTTCATAGCCAACGCATTCACAGAATGGAAGAGGCTACAGCTACATAGAGACAAATACCAACCTAGCTTTACGCAGGCCGACAGACAGTCTTCGCTGCTTATTCATTTAGTTGGTGGTTCTTTGTGCATACTAGTCAAGTGCTCTCTGACATTGTACTACTATATCTCAAACTTACTTTTACTTTTAAATCTTTCCCTTCTGGGTGCCTCTGACTCATTAGTTATCTAAGGTTTTTCTCTACAAGGCCCTGATCTTTGTATTTAAGAACTCGATTGTTGGGCCAGTAAAACAGCCAAACCCGATGACCTTAGTTTTGATCGCTGACTTTCACATGGTGGCAGGAGAAAACTGACTCCCACCAGTAGTCCTCTGATAACCACATACACGCTGTGGTACACACACTCACAAATACACACAAAATAATTAAGTGTCAAAAATTATTTTTAAGTGTAAAATTTTTAAGAATAACTCTATTGTTGGTCACAGTGGCACATAACTGTAATATCAGTATTCTCCATGAGGCTGAGGCAGGAAGACTGGGAGCTGAAGACCAGCCTATACAATGAGATCCTTACTCAAAACAGTTAATGAGTTCCAGGACAGCCTTCAAAGCCACAGAGAAACCCTGTCTCAAAAAAACAAAACAAAAAAACATAGTTAAGTTGCTAGAGAGATGGCTCAGTAGTTTAAGAGTACTTGCTACTCTTCCAGAGACCTGAGTTTGGTCATCAGCACAACTGCCAGTAACTACAGCATCAGGGGATCTGCAAAAAAAATGTTGTAAGACTTCTAAAAAATTATAATTATTGTTATTACATCAAATTAATAAAAATAAGAACTGTACTAATCCACCTCCTATAGAATACATGTCATCAATTGTACTTACTATCAATTATCTCTAGTGGCTGGTTCTAATTCTTATCATATATATATAGTCATCAGTTATATAGCAGATGAATAAATATAACATATACTACAAAGGACATCTTATCATATTTCAGTAAAGTTCACCTGACTCATACAAATACTTCCACAATAAAAAGTCCATGCACCCAGGCTATCAAATACTGTTCCAGGAAAAGTAATGCCTCTAAATATTAAACAGATCTAACCAACAACATATCTTTCTAACAGGACATGAACTTCCTTTCTGGTGGTTGGGCTTTCGAATTCTAGGCAAGTACTCTTCCCAGCAATATCCTCAACCTTGGTTGGTTGTTTGGTTGGTTGGTTGGTTGGTTTGGTTTGGTTTGGTTTGGTTTAGTGTGTTGGTTTTTGAGACAGTCTCACTCTATAGACCAAGCTGGTCTGAAACTCATTTTGTAGCCCTACTGCCTCAACCTCCCAAATACTGAGATTACAAGTGTAAACTGCCATACCCAGGCATTAATTTTGTTTGTGGTACTGGGGGTTAAACCCAGCACTGAGTACATGCTAGACATGCTCTACCACTGAACCACATCCTCAGCCCAGCTGATAATTTTTAATAACAGGATAATGAAAACAAGACACAGATAAGTAAACTTCAAAGTTCATCTGTACTTCCTTGAAAAACAATATTGCATAATTTTAACAGCCCCAATCTTCAGTCGGTGGTTACTATATGCCTTTTACTATAAGAAATAATGTAAGAATTTAGGGCCAGCAAGATGGTTCAGTCAATAAAAGTGCTTGTTCCCATGCCTAACAACCCAAGTTTGATCCCTAGTAGCTACATGAAAGGAAAGAAAGGAAAGAATAACTCCCACAAATTGTCTTCTGACCTATACACATACTCTATTCTCTCTCTCTCTCTCTCTTTCTCTCTCTCTCTCTCTCTCTCTCTCTCTGAATGTGTGTTCTCACTGACTAAAACACTTAGAAGCTTATCTCCTCAATCTTTCACACTATTTCAGACTTTTCCTATGTAAACTCAGACACATCAGTAATTGCAGGATAACTACAATCAGAAGCAATTTCATTTTTTGTTTTGGTTTTGGGTTTTGCTTTGTTTTGTTTTGTTTTTGAGGGTGTTTTTCTGGGTAGCTCAGGCTGAGCTAGAACTCAGAGATCAGTCTGCCTCTGCCCCTCTGCCTCTGCCTCTGCCTCTCTGTCTCTGTCTCTGTCTCTGTCTCTGCCTCTGTCTCTGCCCCTGCCCCTCTGCCTCTGCCTCGGCCTCTGCCTCTGCCTCTGCCTTCTGCCTCTGCCTCTGCCTCTCCTCTGCCTCTGCCTCCCTCTGCCTCTGCCTCTGCCTCTCTGCCTCTGCCTCTGCCCTCTGCCTCTGCCTCTCTGCTCTGCCTCTGCCTCTGTCCCTCTGCCTCTCTTGCCTCTCTCTCTCTGCCTCTGCCTCTGCCTCTGCCTCTCTGTCTCTGCCTCTGCCTCTCTGTCTCTTGGCCTCGGCCCCTTGCCCCTTGCCTCTGCCTCTGCCTCTCTGCTCTGCCTCTGCCCTCTGCCTCTGCCTCGCTGCCCTCTGCCTCTGCTCTGCCTCTGCCTCTCTGCCTCTGCCTCTGCCCCTCTGCCTCTGCCTCTCTGCCTCTGCCTCTGCCTCTGTCCCTCTGCCTCTCTGCCTCTCTGCCTCTCTGCCTCTGCCCTCTGCCTCTGCCCTCTGCCTCTGCCTCTCTGCCATCTCTGTCTCTGCCTCTGCCCCTCTGCCTCTGTCTCTGCCTCTGCCCCTCTGCCTCTGCCTCTGCCTCTGCCTCTCTGTCTGCCTCTGCCTCTGCCTGTCTGCCTCTTGCTCTGCCCTCGTCTGTCGTGTCTCTGCCTCTGCCTCTGCTCTGCCTCTCTGTCTGCCTCTGCCTCTGCCTCTCTGTCTCTGTCGCTGCCTCTGCCTCCGCCCTCTGCCTCTGCCCTCTGTCTCTGCCCCTCTGCCTCTGCCTCTCTATCTCTGTCTCTGCCTCTGCCTCTGCCCCTCTGTCTCTGCCTCTGCCTCTGCCTCTGCCTCTCTGCCTCTGCCTCTGCCTCTGCCTCTCTGCCTCTACCTCTGCCCCTCTGCCTCTATCTGCCTCTCTGCCTCTCTCTGCCTCTCTGCCTCTCTCTGCTCTCTGCCTCTCTGCCTCCCTGCCTCCTGCCTCTCTGCCTCTGCCTCTGCCCTCTGCCTCTCTGTCTCTGCCTCTGCCTCCTCTGTCTCTGCCTCTGCCCCTGCCCCTGCTGCCTCTGGCCTCTGCCTCTCTGCCTCTGCTCTGCCGCCTTGCTCTGCCTCTCTGCCTCTGCCTATGCTTCTGCCCCTCTGCCTCTGCCTTCTGCCTCTGCCTCTGCCCCTCTGCCTCTGCACTCTGCCCCTCGCCTCATGCCTCTGCCTGCTGCCTCTGCCTCTGCCTCTCTGCCTCTGCCTCTGCCCCTCTGCCTCTGCCTCTCTGCCTCTGCCTCTGCCTCTGTCCCTCTGCCTCTCTGCCTCTCTGCCTCTCTGCCTCTGCCTCTGCCTCTGCCTCTCTGTCTCTGCCTCTGCCTCTCTGTCTCTGCCTCTCTGTCTCGGTCTCGGTTTGTCCTGCCTCTTGTCTCTGCCCCTGCCCTCTGCCTCTGCTCTGCTCTTGCCGTCTGCCTCTCTGCCTCTTGCCTCTCTCTGCCTCTCTCTGCCTCTCTCTGCCTCTCTCTCTGCCTCTCTTCTGCCTCTGCTCTGCCTCTCTGCCTCTCTGCCTCTCTGCCTCTCCCTCTGCCTCTGCCTCTGCCCTCTGCCTCTGCCTCTGCCTCTGCCTCTGCCTCTGCCTCTGCCTCTGCCTCTGCCTCTGCCTCTGTCTTCTACCCCTCTGCCTCTGCCTCTGCCCCTCTGTCTGTCTCTGCCTCTGCCCCTCTTCTCTTGCCTCTGCCCCTTGCCTCTGCCTCTGGCCCCCTCTGCCTCTCTCTCCGGCCTCTGCCTCTGCCCCTTCTGCTCTGCCCCTCTGTCTCTGTCTCTGCCTCTGCCCCTGCCCCTCTGCCCTCTGCCCCTGCCCCCTCTGTCTCTGTCTCTGCCTCTGCCCCTCATGCCCTCTGCCTCTCTGCCTCTCTGCCTCTCTGCCTCTCCTCGCCTCTGCCTTGTCTCTGGCCTCTGCCTCTCTGCCTGCCCCTCTGCCTCTGCCCCTCCGCCCCTCTGCCTCTGCGCTCTCTGCCTCTGCCCCTTGCCTCTGCCTCTGCCCCTCTGCCTCTGTCTCTGCCCCTCTGCCTCTGCCTCTCTATCTCTGTCTCTGCCTCTGCCTCTGCCCCTCTGCCTCTGTCTCTGCCTCTGCCCCTCTGCCTCTGCCTCTGCCTCTGCCTCTCTGTCTGCCTCTGCCCCTCTGCCTCTCTCTCTCTCTCTGCCTCGTGCCTCCGCCCTCCGCCTTCCGCCTCTGCCTCTCTGCCTCTGCCTCTGCCCCTCTGCCTCTCTCTTCTCTTCCTGCCTCTGCCTTCTGCTCTGCCCCTCTGCCTCTGTCTCTGCCTACCGCCTCTGTCTCTGCCCCTCTGCCTCTGCCTCTCTATCTCTGTCTCTGCCTCTGCCTCTGCCCCTCTGCCTCTGTCTCTGCCTCTGCCCCTCTGCCTCTGCCTCTGCCTCTGCCTCTCTGTCTGCCTCTGCCCCTCTGCCTCTTCTCTCTCTCTCTGCCTCTGCCCCTCTGCCTCTCTCTTCTCTGCTCAGTGCCTCGCCTCTGCCGCTGCCTCTGCCTCTCTGCCTCTTGGCCTCTCCCTCTGCCTCTGCCTCTCTATCTCTGTCTCTGTCTCTCCTCTGCTCTGCCTCTCCTCTGCCTCTGCCTCTGTCTCTGCTCTGTCGTCTGCCCCTCTGCCTCTGGCCTCTCTATCTCTGGCTCTCTCTCTGCCCTCTGCCTCTGCCCCCTCTGCCTTCTGTCTCTGCCTCTGTCTCTGCCCCTCTGCCTCTGCCTCTCTATCTCTGTCTCTGCCTCTGCCTCTGCCCCTCTGCCTCTGTCTCTGCCTCTGCCCCTCTGCCTCTGCCTCTGCCTCTGCCTCTCTGTCTGCCTCTGCCCCTCTGCCTCTCTCTCTCTGTCTCTGCCTCTGCCCCTCTGCCTCTGCCTCTGCCTCTGCCTCTCTGTCTGCCTCTGCCCCTCTGCCTCCTGCCTCTGCCCCTTCTGCCTCTGTCTCTGCCTCTGTCTCTGCCTTCTGCCCCTCTGCCTCTGCCATCTGCCTCTCTGTCTGCCTCTGCTCTTGCCTCTCGTCTCTGTCTCTGCCTCGGCCCCTCTGCCCCCTCTGGCCTCTGCCTCTGCCCCTCTGCCTCTGCCCCTCTGTCTCTGGTCTCGTGCCTCTGCCCCTCTGTCTTCTGCCTCTGCCCCTCTGCCTCTGCCTCTGCCGCCTCTGCCCCTCTGTCTCTGTCTCTGCCTCTGCCCCTCTGCCTCTGCCTCTGCCTCTCTGCCTCTGCCTCTACCTCTGCCTCTGCCCCTCTGCCTCTGCCTCTGCCCCTCTGCCTCTGCCTCTGCCTCTGCCCTTGCCTCCCATATGTTAGGATTAAAGGCATGAGAAGCATTTCCATTTTAACCCTTTAACAAAAGCTTCTTTTTTTTTCAGTGTCAATTATTACAGGAAAGAAACAAGAGTCACTATGGAACTAATGTTTATAATCATTGCTAATAAGAAGTGACCACAACAACAACAACAACAACAAAATCAGGAAATGCAGAAGCACAAGAAAAATAACCTTATGATTGTCTAATCAATGTAATCCACATCCCTTTATATCTGAATAACTAGTTTCAGACCAAATCATCTGTAGCATTAACGTATATAAAACACATATATTGTAGTCCTTAAGTAGAAACATATACACATGTAAAAGCCTACAGATTTTCATTATTGTAATATCAAGAGCATGACTGGTTAAGACTGAGATTTCGCCGGGCGTTGGTGGCACACGCCTTTAATCCCAGCACTCGAGAGGCAGAGGCAGGCGGATCTCTGTGAGTTCGAGGCCAGCCTGGTCTCCAGAGCAAGTGCCATGATAGGCTCCAAAGCTACACAGAGAAACCCTGTCTTGAAAACCAAAAAAAAAAAAAAAAAAAAAAAAAAAAAAGACTGAGATTTCTCCCTCTGCTAACCCTTCCAGGACTAACTTGGACCAAACATACACACTTGAAAAGGGACTAGAAACACAAAGTCCTCCTTCCTACCACCCTGAAAAAAATGTTTTCTCCTAAACATCCTTGATCAGGTTCAAGGCTGCCCTAAGAAAAAAGACACACTGGAAGTCCTAATGTGTAAGTGAGCATAAGCAATCTCATTTACTTTCTCCTCTGTTCCCTACCCCACTCTCCTCCCATATTCATTCACTCTTACTATGTCACACTTTTTCTTTAAGCAAATTATTTTTTAACCTTTTCCTCACTTTTTCCAAATGGAGTATCTGGTACGAAGACTTGGGAGAAGGAAATAATTTAAGAAGGAAGAAAGGGGAGATGAGACATGGGAGATCGTTATAAGAGGTTTTCTTTTCAAGTTCCCCTATTGTAAACCCCATGAATTCCTTCCCAAAGAATATGCACTTCCATGACACAAAGCTAACAATATCAAAGAATGTGTTTATCATTAGACATTTCTAGTACTACGAAAGACAGCAACCTATTCTACAAAATTTAAAACTAAGTCCACTCAAGTTCAAGAAAAAATAAACTTACATGAACGCCGAAAGCTTCTGATGAGGCATTGCTTAGTGCAAGGGACAGGACAAAACTTTCTCCTGCTGTGACAAAGGGCTTTCCTTTCAGCCCCTGTGCAGCCTACACAAATTCCAAGCATGTAGGAGGCACAAGGACATATTATGGCTACTGAATGGCGGTGCTTACTAAGACTCTGAGGACTGTTCCGCAAGGAGAACAGAACAGAAGTAGAAAACTAGACTAGCTAACTGCCAGTCTCTGGGTGAAACTAGCAGCAGTCTCCCTTCACTTTTACACTGCAGGTTATAGAAAATGAAATAGCACATAATGGAAGCACATAGCTTGGGGCGTTTTATGGGATGGAGGAGGGATGATTTCTACTTCACATCCAACACACAAAATAAATTCCAGCTTCCAGAAGCCATATTTTTTAGATTTTTTTTTACCTGTATGTGTATGTGCTTATGTGAGTTTGTACTCTATGTGCACACAGGTGTCCACAGAGGCCAGAATCAATAGGATTCCCTGGAACTGAACTTATAATTGGCTGTGTGACACCTGACAAGGGTACTGGGAACCAAACCTGGGTCCTCTGCAAAAGCAGTAAGCTTTCATAACCATCTCTCTAGTCCAGCACAGGTTATTAAATGGAACCCCCAGAGCCAAATGTGAGATACTTCCCATTGGTCAGAGAGACCCCAAAGGCCCCAGAACAATAAAAGCTATTGTTAACAGATTATATATTGGTAGACACCACACACTTTGGTTGGAAGATTTAGAAAAATCATGTTGGAGCTGGCCAGTGGTGTTACATTAATCTCAGACTCAGGAGGCAGAGGCAGGTGGTTCTCTGTGAGTTTGGGGCTGGCCTGGTCTACAGAGCGAGTTCTAGGATCGGCTCCAAAGCTACACAGAGAAACCCTGTCTCGAAAAACCAAAAAAAAAGAAAAAAACATTTAGAAACCAGGTGTTTTGTTTGGGGAGGATATTCTGTGGGACAAGTGTTCATTATTGTTTCTTTTGTTCTGTGTTTCACTATGCTGAAGATAGAACCCAGGGCTTCATGTACACTAAGAGAGCATTCTACAACCAAACTATATCCCCAGTCCTGAAAACGTATTTAAAAAGAAATTAACCAAAGTAAAGAAAACTCAATCTCGCAAGCACATAAAGACCCAGTTACTGAGGTCTAGCAGTGACTAGTGAGGGGGACAAGGAAGAAATCAAAAGTGGATGTTGTTTAATTTCTTATGCAGATGAGAGCTCATTGGATAAAGGCACCTGCTGTCAAGCCAGACAACATGAATTTGATCCTTGGAAACTATAAAAGTGACCAGTGTGGTTGCACACACTTGTAATCCCATACTGAAGAGGCAAAGAAAGGAGGGTCTGTGGGGGTTCACTAGCCAATCTACCATAAGTGGCAAATATAAAAGCATAATCTACAAAAAAAATGTTGAAGATTTACCTACATTAAAATGTTTAGGACAGTGATATGGCTCAGCAGGTAATGGCAATTGCTACACAAGCCTGGCAACTCAAGTTGCAATCCCTAGAAACCAAGTAAGAGTGGAAGGAGAGAACTGATTCCAAAAAGTTCTCTTGACCTCTACATAGGCTCTATGACACACGTGACCACACATGCATCATATGTCCACACATTATATACATTCACCATTAAAAAAAAGACAAATCATAATGCCTCTGAAGGAATGGGGAAGACTTTTTGTGAGGTTCTATTACATATTTGCTTGTTGTATTGAAGTGCTGGTGTTACCTTAATTATTAGGATCATAATATTGCAGGCAGCCCTGTCTGCAATAGGCCAACTAAACAGACAAGTAGTGAAAAGAAGGGAGACTTATTCAATGTGGTCAAGATAAAGAGGAAAAGGGGGGCCAGGCGGTGATGGTGCATGCCTTTAATCCCAGCACTCGGGAGGCAGAGGTAGGTGGATCTCTGTGAGTTCGAGACCAGCCTGGTCTACAAGTGCCTCCAAAGCCACAGAGAAATCCTGTCTCGGAAAAAAAAAAAAAAAAAGAAAAGGGGTACTGTGACATGTCCCCTCCCAGTCCATCTTCAGGGGTCATGACACAAAGTTAAGGTTTTTTTCTGTTTTGTTTTTGAGACAGGGATTCTCTGTGTAGCCCTAGCTGTCCTGGAACTTGCTCTGTAGACCAGACTGGCCTCAAACTCAGAGATCCACCTACCTCAGCCTCCCAAGTACTGGGACTAAAGGTGTGCATCACCACCATTCACCAAGGTTAAGGTTTGAATGGAAGGCAAGTGGTATACAGAATTAAGTAGTCTAAGACAAGGTATTATAGTCCCGCCCATCACCATTGTCTGGGCTCCAGTCTCCCCTACAAAGTGATCTGACAAGATGACAAAACTTTTGTGCAATCTCTTTCCAGGAAACAAGCTCCCCCTATAGCTGGCACCATGGCCTTAGCACTTTCCTTCTTCCTAGCATGAGATTCCTGGGGAAATTCCAATTTTGTGGGGTCCATTTTTGTCTCAGTAGTCTGACAGCTAAAGGTAGAGGAATATCTTCATCTTAATTACTGTTCTATTGTTGTGAGGTGACAGCATGACCAAAGCAGCTCTTATTAAGGAAAGCATTTACTTGGGGTTTGTTTAGTTTCAAAGAGTTAATCCATCATCATGATAGGAAGCAAACAAGCATGGACTAGAACACTAGATGAGAGTTTTACATCCTAATCCACAGACAGAAGGCAGAGAAATAGACACTGAGCCTGGCATGGGCTTTGAAACCTCAAAACCCACTCCTAGTGACAACACCTCCTCCAACAAGGCTGCAGCTACTTGAACAAGGTTACACCCTCTATTCGTCCCTAAACAGTCCACCAGCTAGGGACTACATATTCGAATATATGAGCCTTTGAGGGCTATTCTCATTCAAACCACCACAATATTCATTCTGTAAGGCATGGAACTCAAACTCACACATGCTAGGGAAGCATCCTACTAACCTATGCTCACACTCCTTCAATTTTTAAGGGATTGTTTTGGTTTGGTGGTGAGTGAGGATGTTTCTATGAGATAGAGTCTCCTTGTACAGTGCAAGGCTGACTGTGAACTCAAGATCTTCCTGCCTCCACCTCCCAAGTGTAGGGGATTCCAGCCACATACAATCAAACCCAGTTTCTTTCATAATTTTTTTAATATTGTGTATGGTGTGTATATGTGTGTGTGTGTGTGTGCTTCAAACAGAGATCCACCTGCCTCTGCGGCCTGAATGCTAAGATTAAAGGTGTGCACCATTTTCCCCGGCTCCATTGTTTTCTTAAACCTGAATGATTTACGTGATAAAAATGGCAGACCTTCTATCACTCTTGAGAACCTTTTCTAGGGAGTATGAGAACATGCCTTAGTTTTCAGGCTTTGTAGAACATCAAAATTCAAAAATCCCTTCTTCAGTTTGAGACTGAACTCCAAGCCTGGAATGTGTACCACCACCACCCCCCACACACAATGCTTTTAAAAATGAGGAAATTAGCCAGTTGGTGGTGCACGCCTTTAATCACAGAACTCAGGAGGCAGAGGCAGGTGGATCTTTGTAAGGCAGAGGCCAGCCTAGTCTACAGAGTGACTTCCAGGACAGCCAGGGCTGTTACACAGAGAAACCCTGTCTTGAAAAACAGAGAACAAAAATTAAAAACATTTTAACAGGGGGCTGGAGAGATGGCTCAGAGGTTAAGAGTACTAACTGCTCTTCCAGAGGTCCTGAGTTCAATTCCCAGCAACCACATGATGGCTCACAACCATCCGTTATGAGATCTGGTGCCCTCTTCTGGTGTGCAGATATACATGGAAGCAGAATGTTGTATACATAATAAATAAATAAAATCTTTAAAAAAAAAAAAAAAACATTTTAACAGGTTGGGCAAGGAGAGGGCGAGAAGACAGCTCAATCACTTGCCTCACAAGCGTGAGGACTTGAATTAAAAAGCACAGATATGGTCAGGAGCAGGAAAATGAATAATTACGTGTGTAGGCAAACAGATAAGCAGCTATCTCCAAGAATGGCAGAGCCCCAGAGTCATTTTACAACCTAGTTGCAGTCTACAGTGATTTCTTTTACCACTAGATGGTACTCTACATGTAAATCGATATACTTGGGATGGGTTGGAAAGAGGATCCACCTTTGAAAAATCAATTAAGGAAAAATGAAATGCAACTACTTCTAAGGGCACTGAAGTCATGAACCCACACAGCTCCCGGGAGCAAAATGCAGCACCCTGCAGACGGTTCTTTTGACTGACTCCTGTCCAAACTGTAAACCCACAAAACTAAACGTTTCCTCCCTGATGAATTGCTTAACTTGATTTGTTCTCTAAGAACCACAACCTTGGCAGCATTTCTCAAAATACAAGCTATATTTAAAGTTGTCTAAGCCTGACTTACCACCCTGTGAGAAATAATGCACTCTTGGTGCATTTTCAACCTTAAGAGACTCTGAAATGCAGTGCTAAGTATGTCACGCTATTTGGCACCTATTAGAAAAGGAATAAGGTACCAAACAAAGCTAGTATATTTTTCCTCCATCTACATAACCTACATCTAAACCACCTAGAAAGCTCCCTCCACCCCCAAACCCTATATAAGCTCGGTATTCTGTTCAGTTAGCTGCTGTCTCACCCTAGAGGCTCCCTCCTGGTTTCTTTCCTCCCAATAAATCTCTAGTGAGGTTTGTTGTGCAGGGTGACATTTTCCCTGGAGCAGAACCCAGCTGTAACAACTTCCACCAGATAGAGCAGAACTATAACACTTTCACTGGGGAAACTTTCCCCTAGTGGAGCAAAGCTGTAACACTAAGCAGAGATGTTTTTAACACTTCTCAGGAACAGAATAGAGTCCAGCTGTAACAACTTTGCTGGGGCAACCCTCCCCTGCCAGAGTAGAATTGTTACATTGGGTAAACCTTTCCCTGGAGCAGGACCGTAAACTGCTATGCGTATGGTGACTTTGGGGTATTCCTTGGCTCCCAACTACCAGGATACCTTTCCATTCGAGCCCCAGTGCTTACACTCATCTCCTAGGCTACAACCATCTGCAAAATGTATTTAGCCCCTATATTTGATCTCAACTTAAAGTAATTTGAAGCTACAAGAACTTTGGCAAACCAGAGGGGAAAGAATTCTGGACTATGCTTACCTTCTTACCCACACACTGGAATCTAATGGAAGAGTGTGTTCTATTTAATGGCAATGTAATGTTCTCTATCCAGACACTGATTTATACTTTTCCGAGCATCCATGATGCCATTGGCTTATAGGCAATGTTTATTCTTTTGAGTGTCAGAAGAATTGGCATTACTCTTGGGCCTGACATCTCTCATAATTTCCTTCTCCAAAAAAATGTAGAGTGAGAAGCTAATTGCATTACAAAAATAACACCAATGGGCTGGTGAAATGGCTTAGTGGGTAAAGGTGCTTGCTGCCAAGCCTGACAACCTGATCTCTGGGACCCAGATAGTGTAGAGTGAAACAGCTCTTGAAAGCTATCCTCTAGCCTCTACCAGTGTGCCACAGTACAAACACATAATAATGGGGGTGGGATGTTGTTGTTTTTTTAAAGTAACATCAGGGGCTGGCAAGACAGCTCAATGATTAAGAGTACTTGCTGATCTTCCAGAGGATAAGGAGTGCAGTTCTTAGCACCCACATCAAACACCTTAAAACCACCTGTAACTCCAGCTTAAGGGGACCTGACACCCTCTTCTGGCCTATTATGGGCACCTGCACCCATGTGGTATATACTCAGACATACACACACAAACACATAAATAAAACTAATTCTTTTAAAGTAACATTGAAATTCTCTATTTGAGGAATGTTCTATAGGACATTTCGTTAACAGGGTTACCCTCTTTTCCATTTGTGTCAAATCTCACACTCCTCAAAGAAGTAGAGTCAAAGATTTGCAAGTTTCTTTTTTTGGGGGGTGGGGTGAGATCCCCCACCCCATCCTCGAGACAGGCTTTCTCTGTGTAGCCCTGGCTGTCCTGGAACTCACTCTGTTGACCAAGCTGGCCTCCAACTCACAGAGATCCTCCTGCCTCTGAATCCTGAGTGCTGGGACCACTAGCCAGTGCAAGTTTATTTTCTATAGACTTTAAATGGCAAGAGTCCTAGGAGACTAGAAGCAAGTCTATGTCTACATCTGTGTGTTCCAAAATGCAGAGTGATGAATACTGTCCACGAATCAGTCAGTGCTTTTGTTTTGGAGCATCTTATTGAAAATCTATTAGTTTGAAGAGATTTTTTTTTTTTTTTGCTTTGTTCTGGTTTTTGATGTTTTGTTTTGTTTTTCGAGATAGGTCTCTAACTTTAGCCCAAATTGACCCTGAACCCACATCCTGCTGCCTCAGTCACCCTAGTGCTGAGGTTTACAGGTTCGTGCATACCTGATCTTTGATTCTATAAGATCAAAGCCATTACACAGAATTATTGTATAACATATATTCATTGCCCAAGATTTTGGTTTTGGTTTTAGTTAATTTTGGTTTGTTTTTGAGACAGGGTCTCATGTAGCCCGGGCTGGCTTCAAACTCTCTGCATAAGCTGAGGCTGACCTTGAGCTCCTGCTGCTCCTGCCTCTTCCTCACCAGTGCTGGGGTTACAGCCATTCACCACCACACCCATCTAAACTACTTTGATTTTAAAGAAAAAAAAAATGACAGGGATAGGCGCATCCATAGTTCAGCAATAGATACCTCAGCAACACCACAAGAGAGAGGTGGGGCAATAAACATGGGAGGAACACAGGGTAGAGGCACCCAGTTAGGCTCAAGTCACTGGTGACATAGATCTCGGGAAGGAGGAAGGCTCTTTGCACTACTGGGCTCTCTAATGACTCATATCTATTAGTTTTTGCATATGTTTTCATCTACCAAATAGATTAAAAACAAGAAGTAAAGTAGACAAGGAAAGTAGAGAGCCCAGAAACAAGTGCCTGAAACTGTGATATACAGTATCAACTGCTTCACAATATAAATTAAATATCTGCTTCCATATAAAAGAAAAAAATGTAATAACAGGTTCCTTTAAGTGGCCCCTACCAAATAGCAAACAATACTCCAAAGATGAGATTTTTAATCCTAGTCTTTTCTAAATTGAATAGAATCAGCAAAATCCCATTTGGGGGCTTCAGTTAATAAAGGAACATTCAATCCTCTAGATCAACTCGTCCCTTTTCTAAATCTCCTAATCTGAGAACATAGAATTTTACACCTAGCTATTTTTTAAAGATTTTATTTATTTATTTACAATGTATACAACATTCTGCTTCCATGTATATCTGCACACCAGAAGAGGACACTAGATCTCATAAACGGATGGTTGTGAGCCACCATGTGGTTGCTGGGAATTGAACTCAAGACCTCTAGAAGAGCAGTCGGTGCTCTTAACCTCTGAGCCATCTCTCCAGCACCCCCTAGCTACTTTTAAAGTTTTTAAAATAACAGACTTTACAAATTCAAATTTTTATCTAGCATTTACTAAGCAGACTGTTAAGTCATTGCTATTTGAAACAGAAATGCAGATTGAAGAATTTAGATTCATGATATCTGTTCTTAATGAGTTTGCTCGGTAAAATGGCACAAAGCTTGACTTCTCCAGATTGTAGCAGTGAAGACAATCCAAATGCAGGGGACACCCAACTCCAGAGAGTACTACCAAGGCTCAATGTAAGAAATCCTGCTAACTGAGCCTGAACATCTCGGTGTCTAACAGACAGCTGTCACCCCTCCCTTTCCTCTCCTTTTCCTAGGCTTTTCTTCCTAGAGCAAGCACTGTTCGTCTCCACAGGTATTAATCATCCACATTACTACACCCAGCACTGAATCTATAGCTGTTCCTATGCCCACTGCTGCAATACATGGATCTCACAGAAGCTTTTCTCAGGAAGCAGATGTTTCCTCATATCTACTAGAGACACCAGAAAGAAAGCTATGCAACATATCTATGAATGCTAAACTATGCACCTTGCTTGGGCCAGTGAGATGGCCAGTCAGACACTTACTTCCAAGCCTGACAATCCAAGTCTGACTCTCAACTCCACCTGGTGGAGGAAGACAACTCCTATGAGTCATTTTCAGACCTCCCAGGCATCTACTGTGGCACCTATGTACAAACACACACAAACACACGGTAGGTAATAGATTTAGTCCCATCAATTAAATGGTGCTGGGAGTACAGCTCAGTCAGTAGAATGCTTGCCTAGCACGAATGAAGTCCTGGATTTGATTCCTAGCACTACACACAACTGGGCTTGGTGGCAGATGCCTGTAATCCCAGCACTTGAGAGGTAGAGATAGGATCAGAAGCTTAAAATTGGGGTCAACCTGGGTTACATGAGACTCTGTTTCAAAAAATAATAAGCAGGGCGGTGGTGGAGCACACCTTTGATCCCAACACTCAGGAGGCAGAGGCAGGCAGATCTCTGAGCTCAACACTAGCCTGTTCTACAGAGCAAGTTCCAGGACAGCCAGGGCTACATAGAAATACCCTGTCTTAAAAAAACAAAACAAAAAGAAAAAGGCAACAACAACAAAAAAGTATATAAATACATAAGCCTCACAAGAACCCCAAACCTATCTCCTGCAATATGCAATTAACTTGTACTAGGAACTGAAGCAAGATTGGGATTTCCAATCCAGCCTAGCTACTTAGTAAGAACCTGTCGAAGTAACAGCAATAGAAGGTTTCAGAATCAGATAAAACTGTGTTGTGTTGATCATGTAGTTAACAGTTTAAAATTTTAGATTCTGTTGGCAATAGCCTTGGGAAGGAATTCAGAGTCCTCTTGATGTAGAACAGTATTTCATTTGTCCTCATTTTCATTATAATTCAGGATTTTCGAGTTGGATGAGGCATGATCTAATGACATTTATCAACCCACATCACAGTTCAGGGAGGGTGAGGGGGTGTCAATCATTTATGGGTAGGTCAAAGAGTAGGAAAACCCTCCATAGAAAACCCTAATAAACCCAAACAAGCCCATCTGTGCTCAGGAAGAATCAGGCTCACAAGCCCAGTTTCTCAAAATTCTTAGACTCTTCCGTTCCTTACCAACCGTACCAAAGTACGGCACTGATCTTATTCTGAGACAATGTACATAAACTCATTCTATTGGAGTGTATCGGTCCCCAGTATCTGTAATCAATTAAGACAGACTCGGCTTCCCCCTTTAGGAAAGAAGAAGTCACAATTTCATGGACAGTAGAACCCACGATGTGCTTGCTGGTCTTCGGCTGTTCCCCAAGGAAACACAAAATCTATCACATTTCGAATAGTATTTGCCAGGCTGGTCCCGGGCGCTTTAAACGGATGGTTTCACTCCATCCATGTTCTAAAATAAGCACTTATGTTCATTTACAGACGAAGACTGAAGCTGAGAGAGGTCAGGCAACCTGGGGAGAAATCCCTTTCTGTCACTCAAGACCCTACTGTGACTTTAAATATCCCTGGGGGACATTTAAAGCTCCAGTGACGTTGCGGGTATTCGCTGAGCCGCTCTGGACTTCAGTTTCCATTCAAAAGGCTCAGCGCTAGGGCAGGTACCGGTCGTCACGGACCGGACCGCAGACTGCAGCCACAGCGGCGGGCGGACCCGGTACCGGTCGTCACGGACCGGACCGAAGTCTGCAGCCACAGCGGCGGGCGGACCCGGTACCGGTCGTCACGGACCGAAGTCTGCAGCCACAGCGGCGGGCGGACCCGGTACCGGTCGTCACGGACCGGACCGAAGTCTGCAGCCACAGCGGCGGGCGGGCCCCACGCACGTCCGGGAGCACAGACCGCAGCGACGCGCCTCAGCCCCCACGGGCGCGACGGCGTTGACACCACGGGAGTGAGGAACAAAGCCCGGCCCTGTGGGTCACGGTGACTCAAGGGCAGGGCGGCGACATCGCCGGCCCACAGCCCTGTCTCCTAGGCAGCGGGACTGAAAACTTGGCTCACCTCCGGCCGGAGTTGCAGGCCGGTGCCTCCCCTCCACTCAGCGCCTCAGCCGCCATCTTCCGCGGCAGTTGGGTCCGCTGCCCCGCCTCAGACTCCGCCCCCGAGTCCCGAGATTGGTTAATATATTCCCTCGACCCACGTACGATTGGACGGACCTATGTCCCCGCCTACAGATGAGCAGTTCCATCCTACTATTGGTCTATTCAAATATCTAACTGTCATTGGCAGCACAGAGCAAAAGAAAGGGTGGGCGAGAGACTGTCCCGAGGCCTGCCGGGAGATGTAGTTTCTCGTTTAGATTAACCCTCGTAATTGAGCCGACTTTTAGGATCTATTCAGAAATACCAGTCTACACTTTCCACACACACTCCAATAGGTAAAATCTAAGAGATTCAGAACTGTTGAATTTTTGAAAGTGACTTTAGGGGCATGTGAAGCCCTGCCCATCTCAGTTGTGTAGGCAGTTAAAGGTTGCCAGCTGGGGAGGGCTCATGACCCCCTCACTCCCTTCTTACCCAGGAACTCTAGATTGTAAGAGGGAAGAAAAGACATTTTTTTCAGTGGTATATAGGCAGTGGCTGCACATGTTCCTGCAAGCAACCCTAAGTAAACTTATTGAGACACACACACTAATAAAACGTTGATTCTCTGAAATGCAAGAGTGAGGCCAAAAATGTTAACCACGTACAGTGGGTCCCATATCTTCAACCTTGTTTCCAGAACCAAGAGCAGATCTAAAACTTTCAGGGTAGAAGTTAAGCAAGATCTATAGTGAATGTATACAGACCTTTTCCTTCTTGTTATTCCCTAAGCAATGCATTTTAAAAAGCTATTTATGTAGCCTTAGGCATTATAACCTAGACATGATTTAAGTATAAAGAAGGAATGAGTAAAAAAAAAAATAAAAAATAAAAAAAAATAAAAAAAAGAAGGAATGAGTAGGTTTTAAGCAAAAACTATGTCTTAGTTAGGGTTAACTGTGATGAAAGACCATGACTTAAGGAGGAAAGAGTTTGTTTGGCTTGCACATGACTGTTGATCATTGAAGGAAGTCAGGACAGGAACTCAAATAGGGCAGAAACCTGGAGTTAGGAGTGTTGGCAATTCATGACAACTCAAGCAGCAGGGAAGGCTTTCCCTGAGGTGAGCACATACTCCCTTCAAACCGTTGTTATACTTTGTAAACTTTGTGAGGTCCTGTGCCCTAGGCTTCCCTAACTGCACTATCCATGATTTCCTAAAAGAGAGAGTGGCCAGGCTCCACCCTACAGGAAAAAAAAATCCCACCAGTACCTGAGCTGGCCCCAAAATCAGGACACATAATCCCTCCAATCCCAGTCCACCCTGGAAAGCCTACTTCCTATCTTCAAGAAACCCTATATAAACCTGTGTTCTGCCCAGTTCTCTGCAGCTTTTCGCCCAAGCAGAGGTAGCCACCTTCCTGGGTTCTTCTCTCTCAATAAATGTCTTGTGTGAAGTTGGCTGTATGGTGTGACTTTATTGTGTTCTTTGGCTCCCAACTGCCAGGATACCTTTCCATCTGAGCTTACAGGCTTACCTACAGGCAGGTCTTATGAAGGCACTTTCTCAAATGAGACTCCCCCCTCTTCAATGACTCTAGCTTGTGTCAAATTAACAAAACAAGCAAGCCAGTATACTTTAAAGATGTGTTGACCTCTGAGTGGAACCCAGGACATGTGTTACATTGGGGAAGAGGTTTTGCTTTTGTTTCCACAGGTGAAGAAAAGCTAAGGATACCATCAAAATTGATAAAGATACAATTTAAATAAGACACCTCTTAATTAGAAAAGATGATCATTCATCAAGCATGGCCATTTAATCTAAACTAATCCAAAAACTAACAAATGCTTTTCATTTGATCAGATAGAACTTGACAAAAAAGAACCTTTCCAAAATTTAGGGTTGGGGAAGGGTTTTATTTTTGTCTTTTCAGGAGAATAAAGGTATCCAGCTAAGGAATCCAGAGACCACTGGACAACTGAGACATCTGAAGAAAAGGGACAAATAATCCAGAAAAATTGTCCCAAGAAAAGAAGTAAACTGGCCTATTGATAGATCATATTTCCAACAGGATAAAATTCCATAAATCTTCCCAAATGTTTGTTTCTGGTTTTCTCTACAGACATATGGTACAAATGACTGTTTTGCAGTCCAATTAAAGATTAAAGCTAGCTTTGGAGTTGGAGTATGGTTCTATCCTTCTCTAAACCCGTGTTAAGGAAAAGTCTAAAATCTTGTCTCATGTCAGAAGAGACACACAAATAATCAAAGGACTACTGTATTGACACTAATCTCATAATCCTTTGGTTTTATATTAACTTTTTACAGCTTTTCATAAAGCATAAGTATTATATTTATATAAAAATTTATACGATTTATATATGTATTTTAAAGTTTTTGTCATGATATTAATGGTCACATAGAGTGCTAACTAGTTCTAGAAAAAGGTTTCCTCTACCTTCCTGTGTGCGATTTCAAGTTTGAGTCTCTACCAGTTTTCTGCAGTGAACTATGATCACACCTAACAGTGACCTTTGAAGTCTCCAAAAGGAGGATGGGGCCCCAAAATGACAATTTCACCAGGACTATCACAACACCACTATGCTGAACAACATCAACTAAAGATCGGCTTTGGACTACAAACTACTCAGAACAGTTTCAAGGAGATCAGCTCAGATGATCCAGCCTCACAGACTACTTTAGCCAGGACTTGAGACGAGCCCTGTACTTTCCCGTTGGGCTTAGACAGGACAAAAATGATACAGCTTGACAGTTAGCCCAAATTTTACTTTTCAGAACCCCCTAAAAATGCCATCATCCCTAGACAGCAGGAAGTAACTTTAAGAACACGATGCCCACATTCCCAAGAGATGGGTTGGGTGGTATTTGGTCACTCTTGGGTTATGGATACTTGTCATTGTTTAGGGGGATTGGTTAAAAAATGTTGTTGGGCTGGGCATTGGTGGCGATGCCTTTAATCCCAGCACTCAGGAGACAGAGGCAGGCACATCGCTGTGGGTTCAAGGCCAGCCTGGTCTCCAGAGCGAGTGCCAGGATAGACTCCAAAGCTACACAGAGAAACCCTGTCTCGAAAAACCAAAATAAATAAATAAATAAAAATGTTGGTTACAATCAGGAAGAAAGTTGAACAAAGGGTATTAGATTCAAGGTTTTTGTTTTGAAAAAAAAAAGGATATAAATATGATAGGATAAAAAGGGTAGATTATTGAATCTACTCTGAAAAGAAAAAAGGGAAGAAACATATATAAGATAGAATGGTAGATTATTGAATATATTTTTAAAAAGCAACTACTAGTTTTAAATATTTTAGATTGGATTGGACTTCCGTTTTTGTATACAGATATTGTATATTAATACAAATTTGAGATTAATTTTGTTAAAACATACTGTACATATATTTCTAATATTGCTCAAGGTATTGTACCTGTACAGCTCATTTAACAATGTATTGCAAATTCTAGTCCTTGAAAGTTATTATTACTTACTATACAAGATAATAATGAAATGTAGGTTAGTAATTAGTCACCTATTACAATTGAAATCGTAGTCACATTAGGTATGTTTTCAAGCTCAAACAGAGGTATATTTTAGGAATATAGGTCATCTTCAGAAACTTCAGAGATCTACAGAATATGGCATTTAAGATGTTTTAATAACGTAAGTATTTTTTATGACAATGAGACATGTCTGCTCCTGGCAATACCAATCTACTACTGAGAAGACAATGGATATTAAAGAAACTCCACATGGAGTTTACTTTCTTTGTGGCAAAAGTAGCCATTGGGCAAGAAAGTGCCCTTGCCTCAACTGATGACAGTATGCTGTCCAAATTGGACAAACAAGATACAAAAGAGAATGACTGCAAAACCTTGCCAATCCAAGGCAGGACAGTCCTTCAGAATATCCCACTTCACAGAAATTTTTGTCAGAGATGCTTGACTTATAGGCCAACGATAGATGTCCCAACACTGCAGAGGAACCTTGGGTGACTGTCCAGGCAGCCAGCTGTTTCTGTCAGTTCTCACATTTTTTAGAAGTCACTTGCTCACGCTTCTCAATTACTCAGTTAATATTATTTCCTTCTTGGGTCTTGAGAGAGTTGAAGATTAGATAGTTACAGTTATAGTTTACTAGACTCAGAAAAGAAAACTCACTAAAGAAATGTAAAATATATAAGGTTGAGAGACATTAAAAGATAATTTGATAATGCAAATTAGAATAAAAAGTAAATTAGGTACAAGACTTTGGACTCACCAAGATAGAATAGATAATGAAGTATTTTCTCTGAATTTGTCAAATGCGAATGGACTAGACATTATTAATGTACTTATCACTTGTATATATTGTATATACTTATTATACCTATTGTATATAGTTTTTCTTATGTTTAGTTGTGGCCTTCTTTCTGTATTAGACAAAAAAAGGGAAACTGTGGTGATACACTGTTTATGACCAAAATGCAAAGCCAGCCACACTAGTTAGCTACAGAAGCTCCGCAGTGGTGGCACACACCTTTAAACCCAGGATTCAGGAGAGAAAGTCAGATGGATCTCTGTGAGTTCAGAGCCACCCAGGGCTACATTAGAGTGAATCAGTCTAAAAGAGAATTAGAGCTCATGCCTTTAATCTCAGCCTTAAAGAGGTATATAAAAGGCAGGAGCCCAGTGTCTCACATGGCATTCTGAGATTTAGTCTCCAGCCACGCTGAGGAGCGGCAGCAGTCTGAGACTTGATGGAGAGCTCATGGAGACAGGATCAGCCCTATTGGCCTGAGGTAGAGGTAAGAGCTAGTGGTTTAGCTGCTTTGCTTTTCTGATCTTCAGCTTGAAGCTTGAACCCCAATATCAGTCTCTGGGTTTTTATTTTTCATGTTACATCTTGTAAAATAACAGTGATTCTCACAGGGTTGTTTCCAAGATTAAGTGTGATTATCCTGAAAAGCTGCTTAGCAACACAGTGTCTTATTGAAATAAGATCAGTGTTTGAAACGACACAAGGAATATTTAGAATGCTACCCTGCCTCCTGAGAGAACACATCTCTCTCCCTGAAGAGAAGACCACCCATTACACCACAAGTACAGTTGAATCTGCTACCATGGAGGGGGTTGAGTTTCTCCTCAAAACCAACTGTTCCAATACAGTGATTTCTGATTGAAAGTAACTATCAGTACTGAGGGCTGTGGCCCATACTCGGCTGATACCCCAGTTGGCTTTAAGAACATCCTTATTCAGTATGGTGATAAGTATGCTTGTCCAGAAGTGATTTGTGACAACTTGTACAGGCATCTGAGCTAAACAAAAGGATATAAATGTCCCCAGCCCTCAATGAGTTCACAATATGAGAAGACAAAATGAACACATGAAAGTCACACTCAGTGCTGCGGAGATGGCTCAACTGGTAAAATGCAAACATAAGGGCTTCAGAACCCATGCTTTAAAATGCCAGACAAAAGCCAGACAGTGGTGGCGCACACCTTTAATCCCAGCACTTGTGAGGCAGAGGCAGGTGGATCTCAGTGAGTTTGAGGCCTGCCTGGTGTAAAAAGCAAATTCCAGGACAGCCAGGACTATTACACAGAGAAACCCTGTCTCAAAACAAACAAACAAACAAACAAACAAACAAAAACTGGCAGACTGCTGTCATCCCATCTCTAGGGAGGCAGCGACTAGATGATTTCCTGGGGTTTGCTGGCTAGCCAGCCTAGCCTAATTGATGGACTCCAAAACAATGGGAGATGCTGTCTCAGGAGAACAAAATGTATGACCTGAAACTGTCCTTTGACCTCCACATTTATACACGCACACATGCACACGTATGCACACACACACACACACACAGAGAGAGAGAGAGAGAGAGAGAGAGAGAGAGGAGAGAGAGAGAGAGAGAGAGAGAGAGAGAGAGCCGTATGTAACAAAATATGCTTAGAACTGTGGTGCGCACTAAATATCAAAGCAGAAAACAGACTTGTAGAAGTACAGAAGACCAGTCAGTCTTCTGTACTGTTGGGGAGGGTCCTACAGGGGTCTAGCCTTGGGTCTGCCTGAATGTCATTGCTAGTCCATCCAACTACACTTTAGACTGTTGTGAGGGAGATGTACTGTTCTGATCCTCTTCATATTTCTAGACTCAGCCTTGATGAAGAGGTAGAAGGATTGAGCTAGAGGCATTTGCCTTGGCCTCTGTTTTTGTTTTCACCCTCAAAAACATGACCACCTACAGTCCCAAGGGGTCTTCCTACATTAGATCCTCTACTATGAAGTTTTTATTTTGTTTTTGACATGGTCTCCTGTTTAGTCCTGACTGACTTAGAACTCACAAGCCTCCTGCCAATAACTCAGGATGAGGGGACTAGTCTTGGGTCTATCTCAGGAAGAAAAAGTCCCACAAAAACAGTAGTTCTCAACCTTCCTAATACTGCAGCCTTTAATACGGTTTCCTCATGTTGTGGTGACCCCCCAACCAGTAAATTGTTTCCGATGCTGCATCATAACTGTGATTTTGCTACTGTTATGAACTGTGTGTAAATATCTGATATATAGATGGTTTTAGGTGACCCCTGGCAAAGGGTCATTCAACAAGCTGAGAACCCCTGACCAACATCCTGTATCTATCTGGAAAACACATTCTTTCTCCCTTTCTTTGACAATTAACTATTTGTCATGACAAACTTTTGGGGTGAAGGATGCATTTCGAAACAGGGTTTCTGTGTGTAAAATACTGGCTGTCCTATAACTTGCTTTGTAGACCAGGCTGGCCTAAGACCTCCTGCCTCTGACTCCCGAGTGCTAGGATTAAAGGCGGACACCACCACCACCTGGCATGGCAAACTCTTTGACATACCATTCTAAGGGTTTTCTTTTTTTTAAGATTTATTTATTTATTTATTATGTATACAACATTCTGCTTCTATGTATATCTGCACACCAGAAAAGGGCACCAGATCTCATAATGGATGGCTGTGAGCCACCATGTGGTTGCTGGGAATTGAACTCAGGACCTCTGGAAGAGTAGTCGGTGCTCTCAACCTCTGAGCCATCTCTCCAACCCCTAAGTTTTTCTTATTACCAGTACTATTTACCTCATTGTACATTGTCCAGCTATACAAATAGCACACAAAAGTATGTTTCTTGCTAAAACATCCCTTGGTATATGCATGTAATTCCAGTATTTGGGAAGTAGAGGCAGGAGAATCCGGAATTCCAGGCTACCTTTGGATACAGGACCCCTTGTCACAAAATGAAATTAAAATAATAAAAATTTAAGTAAACTGGATATCATGGTGAATTCCTGTAGTCCATCACTTAGAAGGTAGAAGAAGGAGGCCCAGGAACTTCAAGTCATCTTTGGTTACATGTAGAGTTTGAAGCTAGCCTGGGCTATATGAGATCCTACATCAAAAAAAAAAAATTTAAGTTATAAGTCAGACATGATAGCATCTACTTGTAACCTCAGCACTTGGAAAGTGAAGGCAGGACGATCAGGAATTCAAGGTCATTCTAGCCTACATAGTGAGTTTGAGGCCAACCTAGGCTACATGAGACCCTGCTTTGATAATAAAACAACAAAATCCTGTTTTACATTTAGAAAGAGTTGTAATTATCTCACCCTGTGTCTTAAAGATCAGACTTGATGAGTCAAAAGGAAAAAGAGCCAATCCCTTACAATTAAAAATGACCAAAAGCAGGGCTGGAGCACCAGGATGCCATCTCAGGGGTCATTTTCCTATCACAGCTGGGAACAGCCAGGTCCTAGGCAAAGGCCAGCAGAGACAAGGTCTGGAAGCACTCGGCACTTCCCAGGGCCCAGCTCAGGGTTGAGACTAGGAGCCAAGTGAGCCCTGTCCCTTGCCCCAGAAAGCTCACACACTGACCCCGGGCTGGGGCATCCTGCCATTAGGGCTGTCACAGCAGAGGTAAGAAAGTCAGAGCTCTACCAAGCATCCAGGCCTGGCACAGGGAGGGAGATGGGGTGATGGGCACTGTCCTAGATTGCTTTCTATTGCTGTGATAAAGACCATGACCAAAAGTAACTCCGAGAGGAAAGAGTTTATCTGGCTTAGATATCCGAGGTCACAGTCCATTAAGAGAAGCCAATGCAGGAACTCAGGGCAGGAACTGAAGCAGAAACCATGGAACAACACTGCTTACTGGCTTGTTCTTTGGGTCAAGTTTCTTTAACCTCCCATGAACACATGCCCAGGAGTGATACCGCCCACAATATCTGTGCCCTCCCACGTCAATCATTAATTAAGAAACTACCACAGAGACTTGATATGATGGAGGCATTTTCTCAGTTAAGGTTCCTATCCCAGTAACTCTTGTGTTGAAAACAAACAAACAAACAAAAACCCAATAGCTTGTATTGACAAAAAAAAAAACAAACAAACAAAAATACCTAATGAACACAGTACTTTTCAGTGACTGCAAAAGCCAAAAGCCTGCAAACAGACCAGACCCTTTGAATTGGATGTCTATGTTCTCCCATCAAAAAGCAGACAGGGGCCGGGCGGTGGTGGTGCACGCCTTTAATCCCAGCACTTGGGAGGCAGAGGCATGCGGATCACTGTGAGTTCGAGACCAGCCTGGTCTACAAGAGCTGGTTCTAGGACAGCCTCCAAGCTACAGAGAAACCTGTCTCGAAAAAAAAAAAAAAAAAAAAAAAAAAAAAAAAAAGCAGGCAGGGGTCCCTGCATGCTGCTGATGACTTCCAAGGTAGCAACACTCATTCTAGGTTCCAGAATGGACTGCAATATAATTACATCACTGGAGGCGTGTCTTTAAAAGGTAGATCTTGTCCCTGGATCCTCCCTGCCCCTTCTTTCCCTCCCTCCCTTCTTCCCTCCTTGTTTCCTCTCTACCATGCTCTACCATGTACTCCCTGCCTGGACCTCCTAGGCCCAGATCTTTGGAAGTATGAGCCAACATCAAGCCCTCTCCCTTTTGTCTCATAAGACACTGAGTCATTTTGCTCAGTATCTTATGAGACAAACATCGACAAACATAGCTCAGTGGTAGAATGTCTTAGTTACTGCTCTGTTGCTGTGAAGAGACACCAGGACCAAAGCAACTTACAAAAGGAAGCATTTCATTTGGGAGGCTTGCTAACAGTTTCAGGGGGTTGGAATCTATGATGATCATGGCAGGAAGCAGGGCAGTTGGCAGGCATGGCGCTGGAACAGTAGCTGAGAGCTCAATCTGACCCAGAAGTTACAGGCAGAGACTGGGCCTGGTAAAACCTCAAAGCCCACACCCTACCAACACACCTCCACCAACAAGGCCACACCTCCAAATCCTTCCTAAACAGTTTCTACCACGGGGACTCAAGCATTCGAATGTAGGAGCCAATAGAGGCTATTCTCACCCAAACTTTGCCTAGCACATGCAAGGCTTTGGCTGTGATCCTCCAACATCACAAAAATAAAGAAAAGGGAAGGGGGTACAGGGTAGGTAAGTGGTAAGAGTGTTTGCCACAAAAGAAAGAGAATCTCCGTTTAAATCCCAGAAGGCCACACATGCTTCAGTGTTGAGGGACAAATAAAGGAATATACTGAGAGCTCACTGGCTAGCCAGCCTAGCTGCAATGACGACCTTCAGATTTAAGAGAAACCCTGTCTTTAAAAGGGGGGGGGGAGGGGAAGCAATGCAGGAAGATCTTATTGCTGACTTATTGCTCTGGCTTTTGCATGCAACACACACACACACACACACACACACACACACACACACACACACACACACTTTTAAAAGGAAGAGAAGGAAGGAGAAAGGGAGAGGCATTAACACTGTGCCGCCCCCACCGCCTTGCACAGGGAGATTGCCCTCCGGTCCCCTAGGCTTACACATCCCCACTCATGGGATTTATCTTCTTTCAAAGTGGTAAGAGAGAGAGTGGGTGTCCTTACTCCTCTGTTTACACGTCAGTGTAAGTTAAGTCCAAAAGTACTTCTTCTGCAACATCGGAATTTAAAGGGACATCCTAATTATGAAGTAAAAAGCCTTGTCCTGGTTACAGTCATTCACACTAGGAAGCACAAACACTTGCTAGCAACTCTGTGAGTTCCAGGTTTTCATTTCACATTTGCTGTATGTCTAGATCTGTCTACATGATTGTCGGATTGTTATTGTCTCCCTAGGTTAAAGACCAAGTTGTGTTTGGCTCACTCAACCTTTTATTTTTTATTTTTATTTACTTATTTTTTGGGTTGAACAAGTGAACTAAATCAAAGAATTTAATAAAAGTTAGGGGCATAGTTCAAAGTAGAACACTTGCCTAGCATTCATGAGACTCTAGGTTGGATCTCCAGCAATGGTAAAAAAAGTTAACAAAATGAAACAATGCTTTTACCAGGCCTTATGGGAAAACATCGTCCCATCCACTATGTTAGACATGGCTCTGTTTTGATGCACCCAGCATCTGTCTGGGAGTCCTCTGCTCCTCTAACCTCAGTGCATGTATTTTGGGCAAAAGTGGAGCAAATGACCCAAGCTGAGCCAATCATAAGAGACTGCCCCTGAATTGAAGGATCCTACAGGCCAGAGGAGCCGGAGTCACTGGGCAAACCGAAGTGAGCCTGGGGAAGTAAGGGGAGTAGGGGGCGGGGAAGCAGAGGTCCGGGAAATGATTGGCTGCTAACAAGAGCAGAACCAGCTTCTTGGAGAGTTTGTAGCCAGAATGGGTAGGATTTCACTCTCTGGAGACTGGGCAAAGGCATTTTCCACACAAGGAACAGGCCATGCAGAGGGACAGGAACATGTCAGACACATTTGGAAGCTGGTATGGCCCCAGCATGACATGGGCAAAGGGATTATGTCGGGGTGGAAGATAAGATGGGCTCAAAGCTGTGGGATGCCACGAGAAGGGTCTAATGAGCGCCCAGGAAACAGTCTAAACCTATCCTGCATGGGAGTGATGGGTAACCTGAGCAGGCCTGGGCAGCTTGAGTTGATCTGTCAGCACTGGATTAAAGGAAAAGTCTGGGCTTGGACGCAAATGGCACATGGCTGGCCAAGGAAATGCAAAGGGCATAGGCAATTCGACAGAAATAGGGCATGACTGCTGGCCAGGGCACTGGAGGAAGCAAGCCATCGTCAGGTCTCAGCGAGTAAGAACAAGGCAGAGAGCTCTGCCCGGCGTGCAAGGCCCTCAGCTAGATGTCCAGCACACACACACACACACACACACACACACACACACACACACACAGGACAGAGGGAGGGAGAAAGGAGGGAGAGAGGGAGGGAGGAGAAAGAAAGAAGAAAGGAAGGAAGGAAGAAAAAAGAAAAAGAAAGAAAGAAAGAAAGAAAGAAAGAAAGAAAGAAAGAAAGAAAGAAAGAAAGAAAGTAAGTTTTTTTGGCGACTTCCAAGCATCTGGGTTCTGGGTAGCAGTTTGAGAAGGCCAGGCTTTGGCATGGGTTCAAACTGAGTTTAAACTGGAAGTGATGGTACACACTCAGGAAGTGGGAGGCAGAAGGATCAGGAGTTCAAGGTCATCCTCAACCACACAGAGAGTTCAAGGTCAGCCTGAAAGATGAGACTCTGTCTTAAAAAAAAAAAAAAAAAAAAAAAATCCAGGTCTGGCAGTGCCTTTAATCCTGCACTCCAGAGGCAGAGGCAGGCAGATCTCTTTGAGATCGATGCCAGCCTGGACTACAAAGCTATACAGAGAAACACTGTCTCAGAAAAAAAAAAAAAAAAAAAAAAAAAAAAAGCCAGGTGGTGGCCCTTGCCTTTAATTCCAGCACTAAAAAGAAAGAAGTAGACAGACCTCTGAGTTCTAGGCCAGCTTGGTCTACAGAGTGCATCGAGGACAGCCAAGGTTACACAGAGAAACCTCTCTCTCAAAAAAAAAATTAATAATAATTATAGCAAAATGGCTCAGTGGTTAAAAGCACTTACTGCTCTTCCAGAGGACCTAGATTCAGTTCCTAGCACCCACACAATGGCTCACAACCTTCTATAACTCCAGTTCCAAGGGATCTTATGCCTCTTCTAGCCTCTATGGGCACCAGACACATACATGGTGTACAGACATACAAGCAGGCAAAATACCCATATACATTAAACAAATAAAAATTTAAAGACTAAATATATAAAATAAAATACAATCTGAGTTTGAGTCCTAGCTCCAGCACTGAGTTCTGTGGGGACTTAGAAAAAACCATTCAATTCAAACAATTAAGAATATTTACAGGGAGCCGGGCATTGGTGGCGCACGCCTTTAATCCCAGCACTCAGGAGGCAGAAGCAGATGGACCTCTGTGAGTTCGAGGCCAGCCTGGTCTCCAGAGCAAGTGCCAGGATAGGCTCCAAAGCTACACAGAGACAACCCTGTGGTTGTCTCAAAAAACCAAAAAAAAAAAAAAAAAAAAAAGAATATTTACAGGGGGTGGAGAGATGGTTCAGAGGTTAAGAGCACTGACTGCTCTTCCAGAGGACTTAGGTTCAATTCCCAGCACCCATATGGCAGCTCACAGCTGTCTGTAACTCCAGTTCCAGGTACTCTGATACCTTCACACTAAGGCACATAAAATAAAGTTAAATAAATAATTAAAAAAAATATTTACCATTTTTAATAGACGACTTGGGTTTGGCTCCCAGCCACAATATGGTGGTTACACTCATCCATAACTCCAGTTACAGGGATTCTGTTCCCAGCACCCACACTGTGCAGTTCACAAATTGCTTGCAACTCCAGCCCCAGAAGATCCAAAGCACTCCTTAAACATCTGCACTGGTGTTCATAAACCCACACAGACACACATCCATACCCATAATTCACAATTTTTAAAAAGTTAATCTTAAAAAAGGAAGAAAAGAGATAATAGTACCAAACTCAAAGGTTACTGGAAGACTAAAGGAAATGATTGAGGTAAAGCACTTTCCAGGGTGCCAGGAAGAGAATAAATACCTAATATAGATAAATGGGTAAAAAGTTTCCTTTTGGGGAAATGCAGATGTCCTAAAATTAGGTTACGGTAATGGCTGCATAACTTTAAATATCTAACAGCCACTGAACTGCAGACTTTAAATGAGGGAAATTTATAGCATGTAAATTATATCTCAAGAAATCTACTAAAAATAATGTGTTTGGTAGTGACTGTTCTTGTCTGTTTCCTACTCTGGCACTCTGCAGGTGATTTCAAACCACTCTGCAGATTTCCTGATAGTGGTATTTTCTTTCAAAAGGTCCTGGTTAGCCAAATGAGTTGCTTCTTTCTCATGTAGACGAGACCCACAAGCAATCAGTATACACTGTGTCTGTGAGATATCGTTGCATTCATAGCCACTTCATCTTAGCCTCAGAGTTCAGTATGACTGTGAGAGTTTACCACCACATCCACATTCCAGACAACAAAATGAAAGAAAAAACCTGGGTGTGGTGGTCACCCATGATAGAGAGGCTACGACTTGACATCGGGATTCAAAGCCCAAGACCAGCCTGAGCAATTTAGTGGGACATTGCCTTAACTGTAAAAATAAACTCAGACAAGCAAAAAGATAAAGAAAAGAGAAGGCGCCAGGGGTGGTGGCTCACACCTTCAATCCCAGCACTCAGAAGGCAGAGGCAGGTGGATCTCTGTAAGTTGGAGGCCAGCCTGGTCTACGAGTTCCAGGACAGCCAATACTGTTACACAGAGAAACCTTGTCTTGAAAAACCAAAAGAAAAGAAAAAAAGAAAGAAAAAGAAAGAGAAGGCTTGCTTCTCAGAGGTAGATGTCCCTAAGGGACAACATCATATTTTTAACTTATATCTCATTGTCCAGTACTTAATCACATGACCACACCTTGTTTGCAAAAAGAATTGATATATACTGTCTTTTTACTTTTTTGTCTTTATTTTTATGTATATGAATATTTTACACACACATATATATACATACACACACACATATATATATATATATGTGTGTGTGTGTGTGGTGCTCACAGAGGCCAGAAATGGTTATTAAATCCCCTGGAACTGGAGTTACAGTTTTGTGAGCCACCATGTGGGCAATGGGGAACTCAGGTCCTCTGGAAAATGAGCCAATGCTCTTAACCACATAATCATCTCTCCAGCTCTGATACATGTAGTCTTGTAGCTCAGATGCAAACCCAGTTCAGAGTTTATTAAAGGCAGAAATGGTTATCAGAGATAAAGAGCAGTCCCTGCTATAGCTGATACTTATCTGACACAGAGAGGCAGAACACAAATATACACAAAAATAAATAAATGAACGAACAAAGTTCATAAACTATCTTTGAAAGAAACAGGCAACAAATACTACTACAGCTGGCCTTTTGAGTCATGTTGTTGTAGTATCTATTTAAATTAACATAACTGGAGTTTAAAAGTAGCTAATGAGCCGGGGGGTGGTGGCTCATGCCTTTAATCCCGGCACTTGGGAGGCAGCCAGCCAGGGCATCCAGACAGGCACTAAACCTCTGCACACTGAGACTGCCTCCCTCAACAGCAACAGCCACTCATGCTGCTGCACGTCACAGCTTTGGCGTCATGGCTGCTCCTTTAGTAATACAGTGCAATCCCATGCACTTCACCCTGTCTGTCATCCTCATGATCCCTGAGCCGGAACCCTCACGTGGTTATGATGGGCATGCAAATCAAGAGAGATACCGCTTTGTCTTGTCAGCCTGGTCCCTGTTCTAGGGGGAGGCCTGACAGGCCTGGTGTGATCCAAAGCCCACTACCAAAGCTGTGGAACCCTGCCTGAGCTGCCGATCTGAGATGTAGCCCTGAAAATTATCCGTTGTCTGGACTACTCTTTGTGTGTCTCTATCCACATTTTCCTCATTCTGTGAACATGCCAGTAGTAGTAGGGCTGACACTCACCCAGTGTGACTGTGGTCAAGTGTACCCAGTCCTGATTTCTAGGAATTTAGAAGAGGCACTGTTCACTGCAGTTCCACTAAGTTTCCCACCCCAGACAGCATCCCTCTGGACCTCCCCACTCGAGTGCTTTCTCCTTGTATTAATGAGGAAATGTTCTACACCACGGTGGCTGTGTCAGCCCAAAGCCATATGGCCATTTTAACCTCTGTGCTCAGGCACCTGTTTGCCCAGTGGAAGAAGAGACTTCAGTAGCTCCCCTGAGAGGCCTTTAAAACCTCCTCCAGACCTGCTAGCAACTGCTTGAATCCCCTGGTCTAAATTCTCATCTTTGCACAAACCCTGCTCCTCAGGGCTGGCTCTTCCCACCAAGGGAGTGGTGAAGACCCACCTTTGTCTGCCTTGCTGCTTCTCAATGCAATTCAGGGACCCTGCTGGCTTTTGCAAGTCTCACCTCATCTTCTGGTGTGACCACCCACGGTTGAGAAGAATTTGGCCAACTCTCAGCAGGCCAGAGAAATCCTTTTGTTCTCAGAATGCAAACTTACACATTTCCCCTGTGTGCTTGCCAACCCTATAGTAGGTGTTTGATTCCCCTCCCCTCTACCCCCTTCCTCTCAACTCTCATTCCTATCCATGCCTGCACTGGCCACACAGTTCTCTCCTCTTTTCTGGGGTTGATGGATCCTCAAGTTCTTTTTTTTTTGTTTGAGGTTTTTTGTTTTGATTTGTTTTGGGGTTGTTTTGGTTTTGGTTTTGGTTTGGTGTTTTTGTTCTTGTTTTGTTTTTTTCCAAGACAGGGTTTCTCTGTATTATTTTGGAGGCTGTCCGGGAAGTAGCTCTTGTAGACCAGGCTGGCCTCAAACTCACAGAGATCCTCCTGCCTCTGCCTCCTGAGTGCTGGGATTAAAGGCATGTGACACCACCACCCAGCTTTGTTTTGTTTTGTTTTGGTTTTTTCGAGACAGGGTTTCTCTGTGTAGCTTTGGAGCCTATCCTGGCACTCGTTCTGGACACCAGGCTGGCCTCGAACTCACAGAGATCCACCTGTCTCTGCCTCCGAGTGCTGCCACCAATGCCCGGCCTTGTTTTGTTGTTTTAACATTTGTTATTATAGCTTTTTTCTTTGTAGCCCTGGATGACCTTGAACTCATAGAGATCAGCCTGCTGCTTCCCGAATGCTTTAAATTTTGAGACTGAGGCTAGATTCACATTGGAAATCATGGAACATGTAGCATATACAAGGCCTTGGAGTTCAGAGCAGCCACCAAAAATAACAAAGGAGAAAAGGATGAGAAAGAGGCTGACTTCGTATAACATAGAAACCACCACTGGAAAGTATGAACTTCAACGTTTTCTGGGGGTTTGTTAGCTCGACTTAGTTCTGGAGATGGAACCCATGGTCTCATTCCTGCTAACAGAGCCACAGCCTCAGCCCCCTCCTTGTCTCTCTCCTTGCTACTTTGTTTATAGTGGGTTTATTTGGGTGGGGGTTGTTTGTTTTTTGACACAGGGTTTCATGTAGCCCAGGCTGGCCTTAAACTTACTATGTAATTGCAGAGGACTTCAGTCATCCTACCATCTCCTCCCAAGCTCAGGAACTGTAGGCAATTACTGCCTTGCCCAGCTTTCCAATGGTTTTTGGTGTAGTGTATTTTACAAATAGCAGCACTAATTCTAGAACATTTTCATCACCTAATTAGTCCTATTTCCCTTCTTCTCCCATGGCCTGGCAACACCCAATCATTATTCTTTGTCTCTCTATGGAGTTGTCAAGTTAGACTCTGTGGGTTGTTTTTTTGTTTTTTGTTTTTTGACAGGGTTCCCCATGTAATTCTGACTGATCTGGAACTCCCTATGTAGACCAGGACAGGCTGGCCCCAAACTCAAGAGATCCGCCTGCCTCCTCGTCCCATGCGCTGGGATTACAGTAAGTCCCTCCATTCTCCCAGCCTCCCCAGCTTCTTTCACTTGACATCATGTTTTTAAGTCTCACCTGTGTTGTATCAACACGTCACTCCTTTTTAGTGGTGGCAACCCAAAGTATGGCTATGCATTTCATTCTTCAGTTGCTGAACACTCGAGAGGTGCTGCTGCTATTGATGTCTGTATACAAGATTTTGTGTGGACTTCAGTTTTTCATTATTTTAAGAACACGCTGCTGGGCGTTGGTGGCACATGTCTTTAATCCCAGCACTCGGGAGGCAGAGGCAGGTAGATCTCTGTGAGTTTGAGGCCAGCCTGGTCTCCAGAGCCAGTGCCAGGATAGGTTCCAAAGCTACACAGAGAAACCATGTCTCGAAAAACCAAAAAAAAAAAAAAAAAGAACATGCCTGAGAGCATCTCACCCACATGTGGGTCATATGGTAACTAACAGTTTCTGTTGTTTTATCATACACCTACCTGTCTAGGCAGTCCCTCTGTCTTAACATTAATCCATCTTGAATCTTAGTGCACTGCAGAACAAAGTGTATGCTTCACTTCAAAACTCATCAGCATGCCTGTTAGTAACCAAAATCTGGTGGGGTTTTTGTTTTGTTTTGTTTTGTTTTTGTAGTTTTTAACCTATTGTGTAAAATTTTCAGGGAGTCCTGAAATACACCATTTGTTGAATCCCTACAGAAGCCTGTGAGATCCAAAACAAAGAGTAGAGATACAGAGTATCACCCCTCCCACCTGCTTCCAGCATGCCTCTACAGAACCTCTCCAATGATACCAGTCCTCTCATTTGTTCCCATTGAAAATTACTTTGTCTGGTGGCCATAATGATGCATGACTTTAATCCCAGCACTTGGGTATAGGCAGATTTTTTTGTCCCACCAGCCAGCTCCCAGTAACCACACAGAGACTTATTATTAATTATGAATGTTTGGCCGGTAGCTTAGGCTTGTTACTAACTAGCTGTTACAACTTGAATTTACCTTATTTCTTATCTACACTCTGCCATGTGGTGGCACCTTTTTTCAGCAGGGCAAATTCATCTCCTGCTTCCTCTGCATCTCCTGGCAACTCAGCCCTCCTTCTTCCCAGCCGTCTCTTCGTCTGGTTCTCCCACCTACCCTCTTCCTGCCTAGTTCTTGGCCAGTTGGCTCTTTATTAAACCAATGTGAGTAATTCATATTCACAGTGCACAAAAGGATTATTCCACAGCACTTGGGAGGCAGGGGCAGGCAGATCTCAGTAAGTTTGAGGCCAACCTGGTCTATATAATGAGTTCTAGGACAGCCAGAGCTACACAGTTAGACCCTCAAAAAAGGGAAGAGAGTTACTTTGTCTATTCCAACACTTCACTGTGGCATGGCTCTTTTCTCTGGTTCCTTCCACTTAGCATGCTGTTTGAGAACTGAAGTCTGACAGTCGTGATGTGAATGTACCTTAGGTTGGTTTTCCATTTCCTGTAGAGGAACACTGGGGCAGACCAAATTTGGGGCTGTGATCAATAGGGCTGCTATGACTGACCTTGATGTGGCCTGTGTATTTGTTTCTCTTGGGTAAATACCGATTGGAACTGAGCTACATCTGTATGTGTTCACTTGTACAAGAAACTAACTGCCAGACTTTTTTACTAAAACAGTTGTTACCATTTTTCATTTTCATAATATACCAGGATGATATATTTTGTATATTTATTCATTCTATTTTATGTGTGACTGTTTTGTCTTCATGTATGTATGGGTACCACATGCATGCTTGGTGCCCATGGAGGTCAGAAGAAGCCATCGGATCCCCTGGTACTGGATCACAGATGTTGTGAGCCACTAAGTAAGTGCTGGTCCTCTGGAGGAGCAACAAGTCCTCTTAGCCACTGAGCCCCGTGGGCTTATATATTTTGAGCTGGAAAAAAAAAACATAAATTATAAACTGTTATTATTTAAATCATTTCATCTATCTCATCTTATTCTACTTTTATTTTTTTCAGACAGTATCTCATATAGCCCAGGCTGATCTCTCACTTACTCTGTAGCAGAAGCTGCCCTCAAACTCCTGACCTTCTGTCTCCCAAGTGCCAGGACTATGAGCTTGTATACCACACCTGGTTTCCTATCTCACCATAAAAATTTAAATATAATCAGGTGTTGATAAAAAGTTGATAAAAAGCTACCTTGACCATACTTTCATATAAACAGTGAGTCAAAATGAGGAAACTTACCAAATTAATTAAATAAAATTACTTTTCTGTGATTAAAACCAATTTTCAACAAATCAGGAATACAAAGGAATGTCCTCAGCTTATAGCAGACATCACTTCAAAACCCACAGCTAGGGCTGGAGAGATGACTCAGCAGTTAAGAGCACTGGCTGCTCTTCCAGAGGTCCTGAGTTCAATTCCCAGCAACCACATGGTGGCTCACAACACTCTGTAATGAGATCTGGTTCCCTCCTCTGGCCTGCAGGTATACATGCAGGCAGAACACCATATACATAATAAATAAATAAATCTTTTTCTTTCTTTCTTTTTTTTTTTCCCCGAGACAGGGTTTCTCTGTGTAGCTTTGGAGCTTATCCTGGCACTCGCTCTGGAGACCAGGCTGGCCTCGAACTCACAGAGATCCTCCTGCCTCTGCCTCCCAAGTGCTGGGATTAAAGGCGTGCACCACCAATGCCCGGCAACATAATAAATAAATAAATCTTAAAAAAAAAAAAAACAGCCCTACCCTGCCTGGGGAGTGGTGGGTGGATGGGGTGGGGGGTAGGTTGGAGGTGGGGGAGAAGGAATGGGGGTAAGGGGAGGGAGAGGGAGAGGGGAAGTACATGTGAAACAAGCCTGTTCCCTAACTTGAATTAATAATAATAAAAAGAGAGGAAAAAAAAAAAACAGCTAACATCACACCTAACATCAAAGACAATGATTTCCCTGAGTATTGTCCTCACTTCTAAGCAGAGCAATAAATAAACACGTAAAATAAATGGCATCTAAATTACAAAGGGAAAAAAATGCTTGGAGTGTGCAAAATGCAATCCTGACACACTCAGGAGGCCAAAACAAGAGGATTATCAGAAATTCTAGACCAGTCTGGACTACAAAGGGAGACCCTGCCAGGTGGGGAGGCATGGGTGGTGAACAGGTGATCTACCAATAGTATGTTATAATTTTATAACACTATAGAAGTCCAGATTACCTAGATGTAGAAGTTCAGTGACTCTCAAGACTGGCTCTATTACAAGCAGGAAGCTGTTACAAGGCAGGAGTATCAGGAGTTCAAGACCATCTTCAGCTACAGAGTGAATTTCAGGCTAGCTGAGGCTACAGGAGACCTTGTCTCAAAAAACAAAGGGGGGGTAAAGGAAAAGTGACGTTTCCTCTGTTCTGATATTCTCTCCTCTATACTTGACAAAAATGAACCTAGCTCTTTAAAAATGTTTAAAAGTTACATTTATTTATTTATTTAATGGGGATGGGGGTTGAAGAACAATGTAGGCAGATTTTTCTGTCTTGACAGCCCACTCCCAAATAACTACATAGACTTATTATTAATTATAAATGCTCTGTCAATAGTTTAGGATTGTTTCTAATTAGCTCTTACAACTTGAATTAATCCATTTCTTATTAATTTACATGCTGCTACATGGCTCATGGCTTGTTACCTCTTTTCTACACTTCTACTTCCTCTGCATCTGGCTGGCAACTCTGTCCTTCCCATTGTTGTGTCATTTTGGTTCTCCTACCTTCTGCCCAGCTATTGGTCAGTTGGCTCTTTATTAAACCAATGAAAGCAAAGCATCTTCACAGTGTACAAAACAATTATTCCACAGCAGGACAACTTAGGGGCCTCGGTTCTTTCCTACCAACCCTGGGTCCTGAGCAATGCACTCAGGCACTCAGTCTTGGTGGCAAGCATCTCTCCCCCTTAGCCATCTCACCAGCCACCACCAATTCTTTTTAAAAATGTTTTCAATGTGTATGGGTGTTTGCAGGCACACATGCCTATGTACCATTTTCATCCCTGGGGCACATGGAGGCTGGAAGGGGACATCAGAGCCCCTGGAACTGGAGTTACAGATGGTTGTGTGCCTCCATGTGAGTGCTCAGAACCAGACCCAGGTCCTCCAGAAGAGCAGCCAGCTCTCTTAACTGATGGGCCATCTCTCTCATTTATTTTCTTTTGAGTTCAGTCTCAATAATCTTCACACCTCTGCCTCCCCAACCTTGTGTGCTGTGAGCCATTGTGTTTGGTTCCCGATGAGTACTACAAAGTACCTGCCTGCACACTGTCAGACTCTCCATTGGTTTCTGTGTGTCTGTGTGCAAATGCTTTATGGCTAATTAAAAAAAAAACTTATATTGTTCAACTTACATATTACATATTACAAAATTCACTGGTTTTAAGTTTACACTTACTTTTTCCCTAGTGGTGAACCAGGGATATTCAATGATAGGGACACAGAGTTCATGCCCCAGGCTGGCTTCAAATTTGCTGTTTATCCAGGAATGATTTTGAACTTGTGATACTCCTGCCTCCTACATCTTCCCAGTGTTGGGATCACAGATGTATGTCACCCCAAAGGATGTCTGTTGCAGTCAATTTGAAGGTCATCAACTTTCTCATGGCTCAGAAGTAAAGCACTCCTATCTTGTGTAAGGCCTGGGATGTAATCCCCTACACTTTAAAATAAATCATAAAATAAACTTGATCTAGGGCCCCACAACTGCAAGGTGGAAGCAGGTTATCCTCAGCTACACAGCAAAGCCAAAGAGATACACAAGGTTCTGTCGCAAAATAAATAAATATTAAAAAATAAGTAAAGACTTGGCTAACCATTAATTCAACAATGGAATGGTTAAGATGGCCGGGACTGTTTTCATATAAACAGTTCTCCATGTGCCTCCCTTGCTACTATTCTCCATTTGGCCGGTGAGCTCCTTTACAACACACACACACACACACTCCATATCACAGTTCCTCGAGAAAAAGGCCATAAGTTGAGGCAGCACCTAGACTCCCTGGGGAGCCCAGTCAAGAAACACTCATCTGTGGCTGTTTTGCGCAGTTTCCAACACCACCAACTACATCAGACAACAGGCTCTTTTCCATCTTTGACAACATCCTTTCCCTAATCACCACACCGATTCCTAGCCTCTCCTTCCTCGCCTGAAGCTGGCACCCGACCTTTAAAAAAAAAAAAAGCCACCGCCTAAACCAAACCACTTGACGTGCTGAAGGGAGTGTGTGGAGGTGTAAGTGTGTGGAAGTGACTGTGTGTGGAAGAAACCAATCGCGTCCCCCTAGGTGTCCATCTTGTGGAATGCCAATTAGGCCCGGCCGAGCGAACCAGAATTAGCTTTCCAGTACACACTCGCACACAGCAGACACCACAAGGAGGCTCGGGGGCAGCTAGGCTCCACTCGGTCCCCTGGCCCAGCAGGCTCCCCGCAGCCAAGGACACAGCATCCCCCGGCCGCGCGCAGTGGTAGGAGCCGCGCGACGTCACCCATTGTTTACAAATCAACCCGAGCCGGCAGCGTTCCGGCTCCCGCGGCTGGAAGGCGCGCGGTGCCGCTGCCCGGTGGCCCCCGGCTTCCGCATCTCAGGCCCGGCCCGGCCCGGTCCCGGCCTCCGCCCCGCTCTCGCCCCAGCCGCCGCCGCGGAGCCCGCGGGCAGCCGAGTCGCCAGCGACGCCCGCACAGCCGCGGGGGCCCGGGCGGGGGGCCATGCCGTGCCGGAGGGAGGAGGAGGAGGAAGCCGGCGACGAGGCGGAGGGGGAGGACGACGACGACAGCTTCCTCCTGCTGCAGCAGTCGGTGACTCTGGGCGGCTCGGCCGACGTGGACCGGCTCATCGCTCAGATCGGCGAGACGCTGCAGCTGGACGCGGCGCACGACGGCCCGGCCTCGCCGAGTGCTGCCCCGGGGCCCCCGCCCCCGCCCCCGCGGGTCGTGGCTGAGCTGCCGGCGGACAAGGCCCGGGCCCCGGCGAGGCGGCTGCTGCGACCGTCCGCGCCTGCGGAGGCCGGGGCCCGGCTCCCCCGGGAGCCGTGCGCTGCGTGCTGGGGGAGCGCGGGCGCGTGCGGGGCCGGGCGGCTCCCTACTGCGTGGCGGAGCTCACCGCGGGCGCCGGGGCGCTGTGCCCTCCGCCCCCGCAGCCTGGCCTTGAGGGACCTCCGGTGACGGGCAAGCCGAGCACCCCGCAGCCTTTCTCGGGCCCGTGCCGGCGAGGTTGGCTCCGGAGCGCAGCCGCGTCCCGCCGCCTGCAACAGCGACGCGGATCTCAGCCCGAGACCCGCACCGGCGACGACGACCCGCACCGGCTCCTGCAGCAGCTCGTGCTTTCGGGAAACCTCATCAAGGAGGCGGTGCGCAGGCTACATTCGCGACGGCTACAGCTACACGCAAAGCTTCCCGCACACCCGTTCCTCGGGCCAATGTCAGCCCCGGTGCACGAGCCGCCTTCGCCCGGGAGCCCTCGAGCGGCCTGCAGCGACCCTGGCGACTGCGCGAGGAGGGCGCGGCACAGAACTGGGGACGACTTTCTTGTCCCTGGCAGCTAACAACCAGGGTGGCCACCGCACCAGCCTGTACCTGGGGACCAAGGGATTCACCCAGGACAGCACCGGGTTGGTGGAGGACTCGAGCCTTTGCAAACGAGATAATAAGCTAAGGAATACAGCAGAAAAATCGCAAATATTTTCATGGGGTAGCTGAAGTTGAGAGCCCCAAATTATTTGAAATCCGGGATTTAGGCTTGTTTAAAGAAGCAGATTTTATAGAGCGCACCGCAGGCTGTCAGCAGGACTCCTTTTCTGGCGTAATTCAGCCTGGTAGCTGCAATTCCGCGCAGACTCTGCTGTGGCAATCCGGCGACCACGTGGCCATGGTGCATGCTCTCAGGATCAGCCAGCCATGGAACGAAGGACGATGATCACAGTTACTTGCTGTACTTTTCAGGACTGCTTCCTGATCCACTTTGGGGGAGGGGGGAACAAGAATGGATGTAGTTTCGGGGAACACCCCAAAATACTACACTTGAACATTTTATGGCAGTTAAAAGACCGTCTCATGTCTTTGCGGTGCTGGTTTTAATGTAAAACATGCGGTACCACTAAAGGACCCTCTTGGGCCTAAGTAGAAGTAACATTTTTTCGCCTGTCTGTACCTTTTTTGCAACTGGTTGCTGTTACCGGAGTGTTGAGGGAATGTCGTACCACACGTGGGGGTGGGAGGCGGCAGTGAGCGGTGTTGGGCGATGGAAGGGTACGTCAAAGCCTGGATTGAACTCTCCTGCCTTCCTAAAGTGTTTTTAAAGGCGACCGGTTCCTGCTTGGGTTCAAGGTCACTGTTTCCTGGGTGTGCACCGCGTTATGGGGCACCGGCACATAGACTAGCCTAATTGCCTTGCTGGGAGAAGATCGTACTGTTTTGCAAATACTGGAGTCCCCTAAGGACACGCGCCCTACCTCCCGGAGAAGCGGGGGCGGGGTAGTGCTGGGTGTCTGTGCTTCCCGCCTGGGGCCACCGCCCCTGCCCCTTCTCTCGGCTTGCACAGAAACTGCCTGGAGACAGTGTCCCCAGTACCACCTTTCCCCCTTGGCTCTGCTGCCCTGCTCAAGCCTGAGGATCCTAGGGGCCAGGAAGGGGGACTAGGGCGGCTCTACACAAGGGGCACTCCCGGCACACAGTCTCACACAGCCGCTTATAATGGGCTCTCGGGGCCATTTGTAATAACAGCTGCAATTCCCTGGATAGAGGGAGTTGATTTCCTCCTCCCCACCCTCCCCCAGCTGTGCCAGCTCGCCTTTGTAAGTGAAGGAAACCGAGTAGAAAATGTGACCCTCCAAATGGAAAAGCTGCAGGCTTTTTGCTGTTGTGTTTGTGATGTGCTTGGAAATTCTGTTCACTCTGAGCGACCGTTTCGTTTTAGTTTTATGGAGTCAGTGGCTTGTTGAGCATCCAGATGTGGCTATTGACCAATCTACACTTCGCACCGAAGTGACTGGAATTGTGGCTGTCCTGATTATAGGATTTTAACTTAACTGAAATAACTGTTTTTGAATAAATGTGTTGGGGTTTTTTGTTGTTGTCGTTGTTGGCTTTTATTTTGTACTTCCCTCCAGTGGGAAAGATGTACAGAACACGTTTCTCTGATCTCCATAAACATGAAAACACTTGAAATCCCTGTCAGCCTGGCTTGCGGATGGTAATTAGAGGCCTTTGTGTCTGAGCAGCTCACTAGTTAGACGAGGTCTGTGCAGCTGGGTGTGTATCGGTGCTGGCATGAAATTAAATGAAAGTGAGGTCAGGTTTTGGATCAATCGCATTCACCAAACCTTTTGGGTGTCAGAGACAGCAAAGTCTTAGGAAGACGCCTGGCAGACCATCAGGTTGTCAGGGCTGCAGTCTGAGATGCTTACTGCCCCTCCCCCTTCCCTTCTGGTGCCATTCAGTGGGCCATTGATCGGGAGCTACTCAAGATACTTGGAGCTGATTGTAGGAACACTGGTTGAGATCTTATTAAGTAGCTCCTCCCCCTTGCTGCCATTCTGACCCAGCAATGACACAACCGCCCATTTCTATTCCTGTCTGGAATACTTCAGTCTGTTCCCTCAAGGAAGAAGCTGAGTTGGGTGACAGGGATACCTCATGTTTCAGTCCACCTGTGAAGTGAGAAAGGGACTTTGGAAGTGTTGGAATTCTGTGGCTTTTCCATTTCCTCATCTGGGCAGCAGGGTCAGTGAGATTTGGGCTATGTGATGGCTGCCCTTTGTGTACTAGAAAATGGTAGGTGGCCCTTAGCCCCTCCTTTCCAGAACTGGCTTTAAGCAGCCAGGTGACTGAGGTCCTCAATTTTTCATCCAACAAAACCTGCTCATTGGGGATGCTCTCTGTCTTGTGCCCTAGTTGTCAACTCTCTTTTGACTCAATGTACCATTACATCTTAAATACATAAGACACTGTCTCTTCAGAACTCCAGCAAGGGGAGAACGAGTATAGAGGTTCGAAGACAAGGAAGGGGCAGTGCTGAACATGTGTGCACAGTGGTCCAGGGCTCTGATGTGGGCATATCCCTGAGCCGGTAAGCCAGAGTCTATAGTTTTGGATGAACTTCTCAGAGATCTAGGTCTGAGAGCAATCCAGAGCTTTCCAACCCCAAACTGGCCAGGATTGAATGCTGATACACTGAAGGGCTAGATTTTTTTTTTTTAATTGGTTTTTCGAGACAGGGTTTCTCTTTGTAGCCCCGGCTGTCCTGGAATTTGATCTGTAGACCATGCTGGCCTTGGACTCACAGAGATCTGTCGTCTCTGCCTCTGGAGTGCTGGGACTAAAGGTGTGCACCGCCACCACCAGCCAGCAAGAGCTGGCTTCTTATAGTAAGAGTGCTGCCAAGCATGGTAGTTAATGTTTACATCCCAGCACTTGGGAAGCTGAGGCAGAAGGATTGCTACAAGTTCCAGGCCAGCCTGGGCTATAGAATGAGACCATGCTTATAAATAAGCAGCCAGAGCTCACCCTGGAAAAATGAAACAGAAACTAGATTTGGTACATGCTCATAATCCAGCACTTGGGAGGCACAGTCAGGAGTTAAAGGTCATCCTTGTCAGTTATAGATTGGGGCCAGCTTGGGCTACATAGGACCCTTTATTTCTGAAGGGGGATAAAATAGTTGTACAAACCTTTCTATAAAAATCCTGCCAAGGGCTGAGGACCTAAATCAATGGTAGAGCTCCTGCCTAGAATATACATGGCCCTGAATTACACACTACAGACTCACCTGCCAAGGTAAACACAATGGCATGCAGGTAGTTCCAACCACCCAGGAGGCCCAAGCAGAACAGGGGAGTCAGCCCTGGAGTTTGTTTTTATCTTTAAGATTTATTTTATTGCCTATATATACATATATATATGTGTGTGTGTGTGTGTGTGTGTGTGTGTGTGCTACATCCATGCCTGCTGTTCTCAGAGGTCAGAACAGGGGTTCAGATCCCCTGGAACTGAAATTACAGATGGTTTGAGCCACTGTGTAGGTGCTGGGAACCGAATTCAGGTCCTCTGCAAGAGCAACTATTGTTCTTAACCACTGAGATACCTCTCCAGTCCCCAGCCCCACAGTTTGAGAGCAGCCTTGGCAATATGACAAAATGCAGCCCATTTTTTCTCTCTAGTCTAAGATTCTTCAAAAGGTACCTACTTAATAGAAGGTAAGTAAATAAAAATTACAAACCTTGCCGGGCATTGGTGGCGCACATCTTTAATCCCAGCACTCGGGAGGCAGAGGCAGGCGGATCTCTGTGAGTTCGAGACCAGCCTGGTCTACAAGAGCTAGTTCCAGGACAGCCTCCAAAGCCACAGAGAAACCCTGTCTCGAAAAACAAAAACAAAAACAAACAAAAAACTTACCTTGCCAAGTTCTACTATTCACCCTTGAATCCTTTTTTAGACTAGAATAAGTCATAATGTATATAAATGATTAATGGCATTAGAACTGCACTGTCTGGCAGGTTGAACCCCAGAGTTTCAAGAAAATTAAGCAAATATTCTACTACTGAGATACACCCAATCATATCAGAGTATTCTCTAGATAGAACAACAGACCAGGAGCATGGGCAGTAAAGAGTGATTCTCTAAAGTCATTGATCAAGTCTGTCTGTCTAGTAGCCAGATTTCTGGGCTGTCAACTCAGGCCTTTTTCCAGACTCTCCACACTACATAAAGGGTCCAAAACTTTGTTTACTGGGCAGGCCTGCATGTAAATGGTAACTTGGTGGTTGTCCATATTGGTAACCTTGACATTGGAACCCTGGGAAGTGCTGTCCCAACTACCCAGATTGATCTGTGGAATGTCAGGTATGAGATAGGGTCTCATGTAGCCCAGGCTGACCTTCCACTTGCTTCATGAGAGAGGATGATCTCAAACTCTTGACCAACTCTCAATTTCCCAAGTCCTGGGATAGCATGTGTTATTGAGTCCTGGGGGTTGAATCCAGAGCTTCATGTATGCTAGGCAAGCACCACCTGGGCTCCCTCCCTTTCCCACTGTAGCCACTCTTATGAAAAATCTGCCAACTGTGAAGACAGCAGGCTACAGAAGATGCTCAGGTGAAATAAAAGGCCAAAGCTACAAACCGAAACAAAAAAACTAAAATTAATCAATGAGCAAATAAATGGTTTGGATAAATGAAAGGCATATAGACCACTCCAAAGTCTGCCATCCTAAGATCATCCTAAACCAGACTTAAATGCTCTTTGAATTCAATTTTTATCTTTTTTTCCCCCAGTTTTTTTTTCCAGCTTAGAAGCAGGAACATGGAGTGAAGATCAGACAACACTTTCCTATCCAGCAAAGTCTGTGTTGAACCCTGTGATCCCTTCTTTCCAATCAGAAAAGAGTTACCTTGGCAACCAAATTACTAACTCACTCAATTAGCGCTTTCCCCCTTTCCACCAATGCTAGGTAATCACAGAACGTCAGCCCCAGAGAGCTTTGCCTCATCTAGAGATGGAGGTGCCCTCCACATGATGCTGTGAAAGCTGGTACAGGCAAAGAAGGAAAACTCTCCTGGGCAGTGTTTGCATCCATATTTAAAGGGAGCGCAAATGACCTGCCCTTGACTTTCTCCCAGACACAGGGAACAAGAGCTGGGCTCAGCAAGCAGTTCTCTGAGGCTAGCTGTGTGCTTTGGGGCAGGGTCCACAACCTCATTATGTCAATAATTCATCTGCAAAATGGGATAAGCACAGAGCCTAACTTGCAGGACTGTGGGAGATAAGGATCTTGTGCAGCCCAGGTTGAGCCTCCAGCCAGTGCTCACCCTGAACTCCTAATCCTCTCACCTCTGCCTCCCAAAGCCCTGGATTCTAAGGATCCACTACTTCTGGCTCAGGAAGCTGTTCTACAAAAGCGCCAGTTGGGAGTCTTTGGTAGAAAAGCCTGTCTCAGTGACTTCTTCAAAAATCCCTTCCTCCCTCTCTCTCTTCCTCTCTCCCTTCCCCTTTTCCTCCCTCCCTTTTCCCCCTCTTCCTTCTGAGGCCTCATGTGTAGATTGTATCACAGAACCATATACCCTGATCTTTCTTAAAAGCACAGGGAATCCAGGCCTGGCCAGATGCCCTAGTGAGTAAAGGTGCTCACAGCCACACCTACAACCCCAGTTCAGCCCCTTGGACCCACATGGTGGAAAGAGAAACCAACTCCCATTAGTTGTCTTCTTGTGTGTTCTGTGGCACGTGCATGGCCACACACAAACACATAAAATTAATTTTTTTAAAAAAGCACAGGGAAGCCAATGAGGGAATTCACACCTGTAGCCCTGATATTTGGGGAGGTAGAAGCAGAAGAATGACAAGTTCCAGGTCGTCCTTATTTGTCTATTTATTTATTTATTTGCATTTTTCAAACAGAGTTTCTCTGTGTAACAGCCCTGGCTGTCCTGGAATTTGCTTTGCAGACCAGACTGGCATCGAACCACAGTCTCCCAGAGTGTTGGGATTAAAAAGGCGTGCATGGCCCCTGCAGGGCTCATCCTTATTTACATGGCAAGATCAAGGCCAGCTTGAGTTACATGGGGTGCTGTCTCAAAACACAAACCAAAAAGGCACAGAGACTGGATATATAGCTCAGGGGTAGCATGCACAAAACTGTCCCCTCTGAGGTCAGACCACTGGATCTTAAGCCTAGTTGCAGCTTCACGGGTGTTAAAGGTAGGTGAGACCAAAGAAATCATCTAAATGTTCACTAAGGAAAGGGTAGAAATCACCTTCTGGCCAAGCCAGGGGAAGAGCTTGAGGTTAGAAGTTGTAAAGCTGGGGCAGTAGAAATACCACAAGCGAAGCGTACAGTGAAGCCAGCCTGGGGCCCAGCTCTTACGACCCCCTCCTTCCTTATAAGAAAGCCCACCCTCTTCTAATTCAATTTCTGTGCTCAGCTGAGGTTCAGCTTGCCTGCCCCCTGCACTTCTGTCTATAATTTGTGCTGAGAAAAATCATGCAATTGTGTCCCAGGAATTGTGTTCCAGTTCATTTTGTTCCCCTGTTCATCTTATTTACTGTCATTACAGAGTTATCTCGGGGACTCATATGTGCGTGCCTCCTTCCCAAAGAGATGATGTATTCTTTGATGGCTGCAGAATGACAAAATGAAGAGGATGTTTTAGGCAGATTGTTGAGCCACATGGCATGGGGAATGGACTGGTGATGAAGGGGACTATTTATGGTCACCCAGATCCATGGCTGGCTATTACAGCATCCAGGCACCAGACGATAAAAGGCCCCGATGGGTAGGGAGAGGATAAGACAAGAGACATTTCGAAAAGAAAACCCACAGGCTTGAGTACAATACTGTGTGGCCATAAAAATGCTGTGTTGGAGCCAGACTGCCTGGCTCCTTCCTATAACCCTGGGTAGCCTTTTCACCTCTCTAGCAATGACAAGAGTTCCCACCTGATACGATTGCTGTGAAGATTCCTTGAGCTGATACTAGTAAAACCACTCAGGACCCTGCCTGAAACAAGGCTGCATTTGGTACTACCACTTGGTATTGACATTCAGTAAATATTTACAGAGCAAACAAACGGGTGATTTCAACAGCCTGCCAGAAGCTAAGAGTGCCTGGGAAGGAGATGATGAGCTGAGTCACCTTCAAGTCTGAAGATGGTGGAAAGACAGGAGCTGAAAACGGAGGCTGGGAATGTGACTGAAGGGCAGTGTGTTGGTCCAGTAAATGTGAGGCTCTGGGTTTAAAACCTGGCACTGCAAAACAAAAATCATAAAAGAGAAAATGGTCAAGAGAAGGATTCCTCAGCCAGGAGAAAAACCATGCTTATTTGAAAGTAAATTGGGGATAGGGAGAGAGCAATTATGACAACTCTTTCTTTCTTCCTTCCTTCCTTCCTTCCTTCCTTTCTTCCTTCCTTCCTTCCTTCCTTCATTTAAATGTGTCTCATTATATAGCCTTGGCTGGCCTGGAGCTCACTATATAGACCAGGCCGGCCTTGAACTCACAGAGATCTACCTGCCTCTGCCTCACCAGTGCTGGGACTAAACTGTGCACCACCACATCCTGGCTGGGGACAGAGCAATTAAATGGAGCTGCTGTGAAGGATCAGGCTTCTGGCAGAGGTAGAAAGAATGGGCTTCCCATGTGGGCAGGGCTCAGAAGGATTATATGTGAGGATAGTTCATATGGCAGCACCCTGGGTCAGAAACTGGTGTACTATAGAGAATTGCAGAATCTGACAAGGGGTTAAATCAACTTTGTCTATAACCTTTCAGCCTGGGTGTTTCTGTGAATGAATTGCCAGTAGCTGATGCTACAAAGAATACAAACTAAAACTGATACCAAGGAGTGCAGTAACTGTTTCTCCTTATCAACTGCTAACTGACTCACAGGAGGTAACATGCATAACCCCAGCTGATAGGCTGCTCAGTGTGTTTGAGTTATTGATTTGGGTGGGTTAAAAAGGCACAAGCTGGCTATCATCCTGTCACCTTCGCCCTGTCTCTGCCTGTATCTGTTTAACTGTTGGAATTAGATCTCACAGCCTAATAACGAACAAGACTTCCCCAGATCTCTCCTTACCCAAACAGGGAAGCCTTGGTTGCAAGCCCCTTTCTTCTCTCCCTTTCTTTTATTTTTAAAAATAAATTTGCTTTCTTTTATGTGAACAATGCACACGGTCTTTTCCTCCAATGTACTGTAAATAGTACCTTTTTTTTTCCAGCTGGAGTGAAGATGGGAGGAACTTGGTGCAGGTGTCCAAGACAGTAATGGGGCCTTCACCATGGCCCGGTTGATAAGGACCCTTGTTCCCAAGTTGGACAGTATAAGTACAATCCCTGGGGCCCACATGGTGAGAGGAAAGAACTCTACACATTGTTCTCTGATTTACACACACACACACACACACACACACACAGAGAGAGAGAGAGAGAGAGAGAGAGAGAGAGACATACATGCAAGTAAAACACTCACAAAATTAAAAATAAAAAATCTAAAAAAGAGAATCAGGGTTATGTTCAAAAGCAGGTGGTGGTGGCCCATGTCTTTAATCCCAGCACTAAGGAAGGAAGCAGAGGCAGGTTGATCCTGAGTTCCAAGCTAGGGGTCTACAGAGTGAGTTCCATAACAGTTGTCTTGAAAAAACAAAGACAAAAACAAGGGCTGGAGAGATGGCTCAGCGCTTCAGAGTACTGGCCACCTTTCCAGAGAACCCAGGTTCAATTCCCAGCACCCATGTGGCAGCTCAAGCAGTAGCTTAAGTTCCAGTGGATCCGACTCCTTCACAGAGACATGCAGGTAAAACACCAATACACATAAAAATTAAAAAATCAAAACAAAAAAAGATCGTGTCTGAAACAAATGAATAAAAAGACACTACTTAGTGGTGCTAGTCAAGGGAAATTGAACTTCAGTGTTCAAAAATTATCAGTGCAGGTCACTGACCAAGATCTTGTCCCATGTGCCCTGGACAAGATCTGTAGCCTCAGGGCATGCGCTTAGAGGCATCACGGATATAGCTTCTCTGCCAACGTGTTCCTCAATCCAGCAGCTCTCCCTTCAGTGTCCTTGGCTTCCTGCCCTTGGTTCTACTATTTTCTGTCTGTTTCTGAATTGTATTCTCATCTTGCTCCCAGAAACTGATGACCTGCTCTTTGTGAAGCACTTGGGACAGAGTCTGGCTCTTGGTGAGCACTGTGAACATTAGCTACTGTTTTTATTGTTCCTGACACCATGTTCCAGGCTTTAGCAAGCCATCTTAAACTCAACTGCCAAATCTTTATGTGAGACCCTGGGCTGCTGTCCCTGTAACTTCTTTCCTGAGTCTCCTAACCAACCCTCCCTACCAACATCCCGTGTCACCTGACACAATCCAGCTTCTCCTTGTCACTTCCCCAGAGCTTTGGTCCCTCTGGCTCATCATTGCCAAATGTTATCAGGGGAACTTAGGCCACCAGTCCTTTCAGAAGATAGGGGCCATTTCAACTCTGCCTCTCCCCACCATTCTGTGGCCACACCACTCTACAGGGTGAGTATCCCAGTCAAAGTCGTTCCTGGGCTGAGTACTAGGAATGGGCCACTCTGAGATGCAATATTTTTAGAAATGGCCTTTGCTTGCCTGGGTGACCTCACTGAGACACTTCCAGGCCCAAGGCTGGGTCTAGGCATTTCTAGCTTTTACAAATGGCTGGATCAGTACCAGGGACTGGAGAGTTCGGGTCAAAGTCCAAGCAGCTGTGAAGACCACAGCCAACAATAAGCACTTTGTCATCAAACCCAGGGGAGTGTAAGGGTCTTCTGGGGAAAGGCCTCAAGCACTCTAAGCACAAGGGGTTCTGCCTTATCTAAAATTCATGCAGGCTTTTGAAGGCCTTCTTGAACACACACAAACCTGAGAGATTGTCTATTCTGAGATGGCCTAGTGAAATCCATGTTCCCAGGGCTACTGGTGTCACAGAATGAGGGACACTAAATGTTGGGGAGACAGGCTGAAGGTTGTTCAGGGAAAACAACCCTCTGGACTCCAGGCCTGGAACCATCTGGAAGGATTTTTGTATCCAAATTGGCAGGACATTATTCACGGCATGTGGCGTGTTGGAAAGACTGGCTTGTGAGAGCTATGTTCAGGACTGAATCCACAAGTAACAGGAGAGCGACTGTAATTCTTTTTCCCATCTCCCCTCCTGCCATTGTGGAGGATCAACCTAGCAAATCTAGTTATTTCTAGAGCTTTCTTAGAATCTAGAGGGGAATTGTTGAAGCTGTAGTGTTCCCTGAACAATGCTAGGTGCTATCATTATTAAAATGTGTTAGTCAGGTATCATGGTCCATGCCCTTAATCCCAGAACTCCAGAAACCTCTGTGAGTTCCAGGCCAGCCTGGTCTACATAGCCAGTGCTAGGCCAGCCAGGGATACACAGACTCCGCCTGAAACAAAACAAAAAACAAAACCCAAATATTTCCTCCTTGCCCTACCCCTCACCATCACCACAAAAGCAGTATGTGCAGGCTCTGGCATGAGGAAAGGGATGAACTCTAAAAGCCCCAAGCTTAGATTCTGCTCTACTGCTGATTCTGACAGAAGGTGCCCACCAGGGTATGTTTCCCCTTAGTTTGTAGGGTTCTGTAGATTTCTGTCTTTGGCAGAAGTCACCATTCCAACTTCATCCCCGTCGCTGTTCTAGCCAGGCTGGAGCCATTAGGATGTCCTGGGCTCATTTTACAGAGATGCTTGAATTCCGAAGGAAGCAGCTACATGCTGTCTGTGATGTACTTCCTAGGCAATTCCTAGTCCCTTTGTAGCAGGCCTCAGCCCTCAGACTGGATGTTCTTCAGGGGCATCTCAAACTGTCTCATCCTCAATCCCCAGAAACTTGTATCTATGTAGCTGATGTACAAAAAAAAAAAAAAAAAAGTGAGAATGGAGTGACCCTGTGAATACTTGGTTAACCAAGGCTTGCAGGACTTACTAAACTTGATTAATCCAACTTGGGAAAATATGGTGTCAAGAAAGTCTCACATAAGCTGGGTGCATGCCTGGAATTCCAGTCACTGTGGAGGCTGAGACAGGGAGATTCCAAGTTTGAACAGATAAGCTTGGGCAACTTAGCCAAGCCCTGTCTCAAAATCAAAAGCTAAATGTGATGCCATATACCTATAATTCCAGCATTTAGGAGGTTGAGGCAGGAAGATGGCAAATTCAAAGCCAGGCAGGTTGTGGGGGCGGGGGATGGGGCTGAGGAGATGGCTCAGTAGGTCTTTTACTTGTTGCACAAACATGGGGAATTTGAGTTTGCATCCTTGGCACCCATATTTTAAAAAAGAAAAAACCAGGCATAGCAGTGCACACCTTTGACCCCAGCGCTCAGGAGGCAGAGGCAGACAGATCTCTGAGTCTGGTGCCAGCCTGATCTACAAAGTGTTCCAGGACAGCCAGAGCTACATAGTGAGATCCTGTCTAAAAAAGGCCGGGCAGTGGTACACGCCTTTAATCCTAGCACTCGGGAGGCAAAGGCAGGCAGATTTTTGTGAGTTCGAGGCCAGCCTGGGATTAAAGGTTTACAAGACTCTCCCAAGCTATTTTACAACTGCAAAAGAAATGGCTGAAAGAATCTTGGTTTTTGCCAAGTGTAATAGTACAGGTCTTTAATCCTAGCACCCAGCAACTGGGAAGCAGAGGCAGGGAAATCCCTGTGAGTTCAAGGCCAGCCTAGTTTATGCAGTGAACTCCAGACAGCCATGAATATGTAGACCCCATTTCAAAAAAAAAAAAAGCCCAAAAAAGAAAATCCTGTTTTTCTTTCTGTAGACTACAGCTCAAGGCTGGGTAGTCTCAAAGGAAAAAAAAAAAAAAAAAACAAAACAAAAAAAAAAACAAAAAACAAAACAGGCTGTCTTTGCCTGTATTCTTAGAAAAAGATCACAAGAAAATCTCTTCACCTCCCTCCTCCTCACCTCCTTGCCCTTAAGCCCAGAAAGCATTCTTACAAATATGATCGACAGGAAGCCCATGGAGCAGCTTCTCAAATCCCAGAAGTAGGGGCATTTGCCAACCAACCCAGACCACCCAAGTTTGATATCCAGGACCCAAATAGTAGTTATCAGATTTCCAAAGGCTTTTCCATTGCATGTGTGAACCCTCCACACATACTGAATAAGTAAATGTCAAAAAAAAAAAAAAAATCTAAATAGCTGGGTGAGGTGAGCATGATTTTAATACCAACACTTGGGAAATAAAGATGGGGGGGGTCTCTGTGTGAGTTTGAGGCAAGCCAGATCTACACAGTGAGTTTTAGGCCAGTGAGAACCTGCCTCAAAATGAGTGTGAAATAAAAATAAACCCAGAGGCATTCAAGCACAAAGTTCTAAGAGTTAACTAAACATGGCTCTGACCCCAGTCCCTAGTTGACCCCAAATATACACTTTGCTTTTGAGGGTACACCCCACATGGTCTTTCTTCCCTCTCCCACCTCCAATCAAAAATTCAGACTATGTTCCAAAACAAAAACCAAATTTATTCAGCAGACATTTTAATTGAAATCCTATAAATCAGGACCACCACAATTTCAGACACTCCGTTGCGAAGTGTACGTCAATAGCTGCATCTGGAGGATGAACAAGCCATTGAATCTTTTTTTAAAAAAAATGGTTTAGCTACCTTAAAGTTTGGGGGTGGCACCTCAAAGGGCACCCTCAAGTTTCACAAGGGGAAAAGCCTGCAATTTCTCCTCCTGAAGTCACATTTTAAAAACGGTTTCACTCATTCACAAAGAACTAGCAGGTGAGGAAGCAGGAGAGAGCCCCTCGGATTCAGCAGAGAGTTCAAACCAGGGCAGAAAAGTGTGTCCAAGGCTTTCATCCAACCCCACACACACCACAAGTAACGAAGGTTGCAGAAGACAGGGGGTTGTCCATGGCCATTTCTGAGAAAGCTGGTGACACGGCTGAGAGTGGTCTATCTAGAAGCAGTTCTTGAAAGAGAAAAGCACAAAAAGCACAAATAACTCTCCCTTCACAGCCTGTTGGCCTGCGTGTCCTCGGAAGACTCCAAGCGGTGGCAAAGCAGACAGGTCTGCACTTGGATCAAGAAAAAAAGACTTAAAAAAAAAAAGACACCGCGGTTAGCTCTCCCAAAAATCCCACAACACCCCACTCACAACCAACCTGACCTTGAGTCGAAATTGGCAAGGTCAAGTCATTTACAAGTACACATTTAAACTCAACTCTCCCCACCTTCGAGAATGCACCAACTGGGTCTCATCATCATCCTTCACTGTAAGAGAAAGCGGGTACTGCCAAGCCACCCAACTGCCAAGTTTTAGCACTCTTCACCCCAGAACCTCTCCGATCTGCAATTGTAGCACCATATCCAGGAAGCTTCTCCACCCGAAAATAACGACACCGTGTATGCCTACTATTCGTTTTCAAGTATTGTTAGAAAGCCCTCCCGATTCCCGCCCCTGCGAGCCACAATCCAATATAAACGATGTCTCCCAAGGGCTGTCAGGTTCAAGTCCATCAAGTAGCTGCCACAGTTCTCCCAGTAAATCCCAGATCCTCGGCTGCCGGTGCTGCTCAGTCGAGTCCGTTTTCTCTAACAGCCCCGCGCGCGGACGGTAACTTTGGGGCTGCAGCCCGCGCGGGATGGACGACGGCTTTAGCTCCGTACTGTCCCGGCCGGACACTCTTGGGCCGGCGTAGCCGCGTCCTCTTCCTCCTCCGGGACCCCGGGTCAGAGCCAGGCACCCGAGGGCTGCAGGGTGACTGAGTCCGGCCCGCTTCGGCCACCCACGGACCCCGGGGCACTGGTGGGGGTCGTGGCTGCGACCGCGGCAACTGCTCGCTGGAGCCTGCGCACCGCCTCCTTGATGAGGTTTCCCGAGAGCACGAGCTGCTGCAGGAGCCGGTGCGGGTCGTCGTCGCCCGCGCGCGCTCCACCTGGGGCCCACCGCCGCCGCTGGATTCGCCGAGAAGCCACCGCACCCGGGAGCCACCCCCGCCGTCCCGGCCCGGGCAGCGCGCCGGCGCCCGCGGTGAGCTCCGCCACGCAGTAGGGAGCCGCCCGGCCCCGCACGCGCCAGCGCTCCCCCTGCACGCAGCGCACGGCTCCCCGGGGGAGCCGGGGCCCGGGCCTTGTCCGCCGGCAGCTCAGCCACGACCCGCGGGGGCGGGGGCGGGGGCCCCGGGGCAGCACTCGGCGAGGCCGGGCCGTCGTGCGCCGCGTCCAGCTGCAGCGTCTCGCCGATCTGAGCGATGAGCCGGTCCACGTCGGCCGAGCCGCCCAGAGTCACCGACTGCTGCAGCAGGAGGAAGCTGTCGTCGTCGTCCTCCCCCTCCGCCTCGTCGCCGGCTTCCTCCTCCTCCTCCCTCCGGCACGGCATGGCCCCCCGCCCGGGCCCCCGCGGCTGTGCGGGCGTCGCTGGCGACTCGGCTGCCGCGGGCTCCGCGGGCGGCGGCTGGGGCGAGAGCGGAGGCCGGGACCGGGCCGGGCCGGGCCTGAGATGCGGAAGCCGGGGGCCACCGGGCAGCGGCACCGCGCGCCTTCCAGCCGCGGGAGCCGGAACGCTGCCGGCTCGGGTTGATTTGTAAACAATGGGTGACGTCGCGCGGCTCCTACCACTGCGCGCGGCCGGGGGGGGGTGGCGTTCGCGAGAAGACTTCGGGGCACGGGACGGTGCACAGCGTGCAGGACCGCGACCCGCGCCCTCCGGCCAATGCTAGAGTATCCGTCTGTGAGCAACCCCGGGGGTGAGCGCCGCTTTCGTCGAGCCCAGGTCCCACTCGTGGTCGGGAAAGAGGCGCACTCGGAGACGGCCAGTTGGCTTCTCCCACTCGCGGACACACCCCCACACACACTCCGCCCCTCCGCCGCCGCGCCCGCCCCCTCCCCACGTGTCGGCAACGCCTGCGCTGGCCCGGCTCCACTCTGCGCACCCGCAGTGGCCCGCGCGGCCCCGGGGGAGGGGTAGCCCCAGGGGAGGGGCGACCCTGGCGGTGGGGGCAGGGGCGAGGAGGAACCGATGCTGCCGGGGCGCAGAGCCCGTGGTCGCAGTATCCCAGACTTTCTTCCCCCCAGGCCACTTCTCTGAGCTTCAGGGTGGCTAGAGTTGACTTTTATTGTAGCTCAAAGGCTAGAGTTGACTCTTTTTGTAGTTCAAACTTTACGGTAATCATAGGACTCAAACATGATTAGAAGATTTTTTTTTTCCCTTTTCAGCCTTTTCTCTGTACGTTATACAAACAGCCACACACTAAGACATTACACTTTGTCTCACATTCAATTCTAAACGCTTTCCAGTGATTGCACGCGCTTTGAAAAACATTGTAATGATTACGTAAGTTTCCATTGAGTGCTTGTAATTGTTTAAATTCCTTAAGCGGTTCTTGTCTCCCCCCACCCCACCCCCCATTTCACAGTTGTACTAAGTGTGTGACTAATTTTTCCCATCAAACTTTTTCAAACTCTGATTTACTTTTCAGAATACATTCCTAAGTGTGGAGTTTTAGATCAAAAGATAAGAGTATTTTAGGTTTGGCCTTTTATTATTGTTGTTGTAAATATACGAAATCACCTAGAATTTGGTAAATCTACTCTTCTCATTAATTCATTGAAACCACTAGATTTAAGTATTATTGAAAACCTTATTTTGTGTGTGTGCCTATTTTACAGGTGAAATTGACATTTTTCAATTTGCCTGTGGTTTTTAGTTTTATTTTTTGTTTTTGTTTGGGGGTTCTTTGTTTTTTGAGTTGTTTTCTAATTTGTTAAGAAGACTTACTTGCACCTCCAAAGCCACAGAGAAACCCTGACTCGAAACACACCCCCTCCCCCCAAAAAAAGAACTTACTTGGCTTTTTTGTAATTCGTTCCCTAATAAGTTCTTCCTACTATAGAGGTTTTATATATTTCCACAACTCACTGGCATAACAAACGTTAACCTTTTCTCATATTTTACTACTTTTTTTTTTCTGGGCTTTGTACAGTCATTGGCACCCCACTCCCTTGCACACACCCCCAGTAAAGCAAATTTTTTGTTGTTGTTCTTAGTTTTTTCAGGGTTTCTCTGTGTGGTCCTGGCTGTCCTGGAACTCACTCTGTAGACCAGGTGGGTGGGCCTCAAACTCAGTGATCTGCCTGCCTCTGCCTCCTGAGTGCTGGGATTAAATAAAGGGTTGCACCACCACCACCACCTGCCTTCCTTTGAAACTTATAATGTGGAGATAGATCTAGTCTCCCTGCCTCCAAAAGGTTATCAAAGAGCTCCATCTTTTTTCCCCCAATGCCGTGTTGCTTTAATTTGTAGTTTTTTGTTTGTTTCTTAAATCCATCTGGAGTGTTTCCGTCAGGGAAATGAGATGAAATTAATTTCTTCCTCTCTCTTCCTCCTCAGCTTGCCATCCTGGGCTGACACACAGAGTCTCTGTCTGTCCTGAGCTACCCGATGCTGGGAACTTGGTGGTTGTGAGGAATGGGCGAGGCTGGGCATAGTCTGAACAATCTGGTGGGACTAAACAGGTTCTCCAAAGACCTAGATTCAAGTCTCAGTCCTGCTACAAGGTGGGTGTGGGACTCCCCACAAATCAGTTTACAATTGTTTTCATTAGTAAAATGGAAAAAATAATCCCCGCCCTGCCTCCTTTGGAGATTGTTTTCAGGATCAAGTGAGATGATGGGAGCAGGCTTTGTCAAGCATTACGCAAATGCACTGTGGGATTAGGTCCAATGGTTTACTGACAACCTCTGGGCTCTCTTCCAGCAAGTCCCTGGGGAAAGAGCTAATATCTCGATAATAAAGGTTATCCCCTCTGCCCACTAACTAAAGGAGACCCCTGAAAGGCCATACTTCCTAGGACTGGGCTGGCCCTTCCTCATGTGGACTTTGCCCTGGGTTTGTTGTTTAGGGCCATCCTGAAAGCACCCAAGTGTTCCCAAATCTCAAGGTGTGTCATAACTACAGCTAGTTCTGCAGGTTTGGGTGAGGGCACCTTTCCCAGAAGGCAGCTCCCTAATCCATCTCCGAGTCTCTTCACACACTTTACTGCTGAAGACTGGGAGCCATTCTCCCCGGAGAGAAAGTCTCATTTTCATTCTGATGGTACTTACTGGAGAACTTCAAGGAGAATGAAAATTAGGAGAGGGCTTATGGATTTCAGCAGAGTTAAAACGGCAATTTCCCTCCCTCCACTCTGTAAGATGATGCCTGGCTGTAAGTAGAGAAAAGCAGTTTTATGCTCCATTGACTTTAAACATTAATGGTTCTGGCAAAGCTATTGTTTCTAACCCAGCATCCCTGGAAGTTGTTTTGTCTTCCTGTCAGAGTAATTCCAATGGTGCTCTTACTACTGTAGGAAATGGAACTGTGAGATGGCATTAAAAAAAAAAAGAAGAAAGGAAGAAAAAAAAAAACCTTCCCTTTGTAATGTTGCTTTTGTGTGCAGATTTTTATGTAAATATGCTGGGATGTGGACATTAGACTGTTCATTACAGAGATGAATGCCTTGCAGGAGCCCTGCTCCATTTTCTCAGGGCACTTCTCAGGAGAGCTCAGAAAAAGAAGTGCTGTGCTGGGCCAGTGGGAGGTGGAGAGGAATGCCCTGGATTAGGAGGCAGAACACAAGACGTGAGAGAGGCCCAGATGCAATTAAAAGTAATGAGAAGGTATCAAAAAGGGAAGCGGTGAGAACCTTGTGCCTGGCACACTGGCTGCCAGCCTGGAAAGAGACATTGAAAGCATTCGGGAGACGCCCTTGGAGGGACAGGTCTCAGGGGCTTGCCTCAGCATTCAGTCAGACCCCATAGCCTCCTCCCCAAGGAGTTCGCCTGCCTCGTGGAACCCCCTTTAACATAACTGAATTCAGGGTAATGAGGGTAGGCTCACTTCACTTTTTGGTGTCTCTGATTCCTACCTACTCTGAAAGATAGGGAATGCTATATTCTGGAAGGCTTATCCCATAGGTAGTACTAGAGTTATGACCTAGGGAGCAGAAATACTTCTAGGCACGTTCAAATGCAAAAACTCAGTTCTGTGGTGTGGCCCCTTAGTAGATGAGTGGATAAACAAGTGGTGATATACCCTGGAATCTGATTCTGTCATAGAAAAAGAACGAAGCCCTGAGGTCTCCACTCATGGTCAAAGCTACAATTCACAGCCCATTCTTTTGAACAAAACTCATGCTACTGATTGGGTTAAAAAGAATTAAAGGGCTGGGTCGTGGTGGTGCACGCCTTTAATCCCAGCACTAGGGAGGCAGAGGCAGGTGGATCTCTGTAAATTCGAGGCCAGCCTGGTCTACAAAGCTAGTTCCAAGACAGCCAGGGGGGAATCACCCAATGGGTAAAGTACTTCCCATGTGAGTATTAAGGCCCTGAGTGCCCAGATCCTCTCCTTTCACTTAAAAAGTTAAGCATAGTTGCTGGGCAGTAATACTGCATGTCTTTAACCCCAGCACTCGGAAGGGAGGCAGAGGCAGGCAGATCTCTGTGAGTTCAAGGCCAGCCTGGACTACAGAGCAAGTTCCAGGATGGCCAGAGGTACACAGAGTAACCCTGTCTCAAAAAACAAAACGAAACAGAAAAAAACAATGATGGAGAATGATTGAGGAAGATACCCAACATCCTCTGGCTTCCACACATGCATTAATGGATACATACCTGCAAATACACATGCATGTAAACATAAAAGGCACAGAAAGAAACAAATTGCCCTGACACATGCTACAACATGAGTGTAAGTGAAAGAAGCCCCCCAAAAGGTCACACTGTATGGTTCCAAGTGCCTATCACTAAGCTTCAGTCCAGGATAAAATGGCTAATATTATGGTATGTGAATTTCATATCAATAAAAACATTCCACGCTGTATCAGACATTTATTCCCTGCTTCGTTACATAATTGGAGCCACAGTCTATTTGCTGATATGAAATAATCTCATTACCATGTTTCCAATGTAGATCTGCTGCTCTTCTTCAGTTTTGGGGGCTCCCTGAAGATAATATATAGAAAATGCCACATAAAAGTCAGCGAGATGGCTCACTGAGTAAGGGTGCTTGCAGCCAAGTCTTACAACCTGAGTTCAATCCCCAGGATCCAAAGGATGGAAGGAGAGAAGGGACTCTGATGTCCACGAATGTGCTATGACATTCTCACATACAAATAACTGGGGCTTGAGAGACATGTCTCAGTGTAAGACTGGCTGCTCTTCCAGAGAACACAGATTCAGTTCCCAGCACACACAGGGCAGCTCAAAACTGTCTCTCACTACAGTCCCAGGGGATCTGCTGTCCTCTTCTGACCTCCAAGAACATCAGGCACACGTGTGCTACACATACACAGAACATTCATACACATAAAACAATATAGAAGACATAAAAAAATAACTTGGCAAGAAGGCAGTGAAGAACCAGAACCCTTGCCCATCCTCAGAGGGCATGTGAAATGATGCCTGTACTTTTGGAAACAGTTTCAAACTAGCAGTTCCTTAAAAGATTAAAACCAGGCCTGGGCAGCGGTGGCACACACCTTTAATCCCAGTGCTCAGGAGGCAGAGGCAGGTGGCTCTGAGTTCAAGGCCAACCTGGTCTACAGAAAGAGTTCCAGGACAGTCTGGACAATATAGAGAAATCCTATCTCAAAAAAAAAAAAAAAAAAAAATTAAACACAAACCCTCCATGTGGCACTGAGTCCACTCTTAGGACGATACTCAAAGGAACTAGAGACCTTCCCACAGACATTCGCATGAATGTTCATAGCAACATTAGTCATGGTTCTGAAACTGAAAACAATCCAAATGTCCTTCAAATGGTGAGTGGATAAACAAAATGTGTGTGTGTCCATACAATGGAGTATTATTCAGCAATGTGAGAAAATAAACTACCAGCAGGTGTGGTGATGCATGTCTGTAATGCATTTGGGAGCCTTAAGTGGAAGGAGGGCCTTAAGGCTAGCCCAGGCTACATAGTAAGGCCTTGTTTGAAAACAAAGCAGACGTGAGGAAGCCTTCCAGGGATGCTTTAACTACGAGCTGGTAGCTGTTAAACAGTCTATAGCTTTATTAAAAGCTGCAGAAGTACATACAGTGAGAATTTTACAGCATGTAAACCATACAAAGATAAAACTTAAATCTTGTTTAAAGGGAAATCATTGCTCCAATAAAGGAAGAGTCAAGAGTTGTAATGTCCATTTGTTAGCCTTTATCCCTAACCATTATAGACTACTTGGAACAAAGCTAGTCTGAGCTGAGATAACACATGGCATTTAAATATAAACTGTATTTTAGTATATTATGTTACATATTGAAATATCCTAGGTAGATCAGGTTTAAATAACACTTTTAAAATGGTTCACCTCCTTTTTGCTTTTATGTATATTTATTTACTTATATTTGAGAGTGTCTCATGTACATCTGGCCATTTGCAAACTCACTATGTAGCGAGGATAACCTATTCCTTCTGATTCTCTCTCCTCTACACAGAGTACTAGGATTATAGGTAAGGGTTTGATGGTGGTGGGGATTGAACCCAAGGCTTTATGCTTATTAGACAAGCACTTTAGCAACTCCCTGGATTTCCAGAGAGATGGCTTCCATGGGCCCCTGCACCCCTCCCTCGTACCCACATAATTAAAAATAATAATAATGACTAGGGAGCTGGAGAGTTAGCTCAGCAGTTACAAGCACTGGCTGCTCTTGCAGAGGACCCGGTTTCCATTCCCAGCAACCACATGGTGTCTCTCAACCATTAACAACTCTAGCTCCAGGGGATTGATGCCGCCTTCTGACCATGTCAGGCACTGTTGTTCTTTTGCTTCAGTTTCCAGTGATGAAAACACGAAACACGAGACTCAACAAATCCATGTGGAGTTTGTTGGGGGAGGGTCGAAGGGGAAAGGAGGGAAGGAGAAAGAAGGGAAGAAGAAAAGGGGCGAAGAAGGGTCGAACAAGTGGAAGGTGCTCCCTTAAAAGGGGAAGCTTGCACATGCGTACTGAGTCCTTATGCGGCCCCATAACGCCTAACATAGCCATGACGTGGCCATGCAACACAGGGCCCTTTGAGCTGCCTAAGTATTTGCCTAAAAGCCGGTATGTGTGCCCTGCCCATTGTCAGGGGACAGGGTCAGCATAATGCCAGGTTCCAACAGGCACCAATCACACACTTGGTGTGCACACACATGCAGGCAAAACACTTATACGCATTTAGTAAATAAATAAATAAGCAAATAAATACACATTTAATAAATAACAGAGGCATAAACTAGCAATGGAGAAACAGGGATTTGAACAAGAAAATCACAGGAAGCAAGCTGAGGAGGAAGTGAGCTGCGCTTAGAAGAGTGGCTGCCTTTGAGGAAGTGAGGAGCCACATGGTAAATGAGGAGGATGAAAACCAAGAAAAGGGTTTTAGAGAGCACCTCCCTGGAAAACTCCAACTCAGTGTTGAAGAACTAGAAAGGCAAAGGAGGCGGCCCAACGGAGACCAGAGATGAGAAAGTATCTGCAGAAGCCAGGAGAAGCTTGGTGTTTGACGATGCTTCCCCAGAGACACACAAAACAGTTTCTCAAGAATCTCTGGTGCCTGGAAAACTGGGATTTTGAAGACGTATTAAAACAAAAGATGGACGAAGTCATTCCATACAGCAGGGCTCACATAGGTTTATTGGAAGAGGAGAGAGGAGGGAGCAGAGAGGGGAGGACGGGGGAGGGGACGCGTGACTGGTCCCTGTGGACAAGAGTAGTGGAAGAGAAAGAGAGACAGGACGTGGGCAAGGCCCACCTTTTTATTTTAATTAGAAACAAGCTTCTTTTACATGTCAACCCCAGTTCCCTCTCCCTCCCCTAAGGCCCACCTTTTATAAGGAACATAAGGAATGTGAACTGGTTGTGTTCTTAGTAGCTGCAGCTGAGGATGAATCCTGTCAGGACCCTAAGGGCAGGCCAGTACACATGCCTGAATACTAACATTCCTCCCTTTTTTTTTTCTAGTTTTTTTTTATTTTATTTTATTTTAGAGGCACTCATATTTACATATCCATTCCCTGGACCTCCCATCCTCCCATGTTTCCCACCAACCACCCCCAACCCTCCCTCCACCTCCTCTCCAGGGATAGTGAGGCCTTCCACGGGGTACCATCAAACTCTCATGTCATCTCATTTGGGGGAGGGCCCAGGCCCTCCTTCCTTATCTGGGCTGCAATAGTATCCCTCCATAGGGAATGGGCTCCCAAAGTCCTTTTGTGCTCTAGGGATAAAGACTGGCTCCCCTGTTAGAGGTCCCACAGACTGTCTTGGCCTCCTAGCTGGCACCCACATTCAGAGGGCTTGGTTCGGTCCAATGCTGGTTCCCCAGCTTTATGGCTAGGGTCTCGGGAGCTCTCACTAGGTCAGGTCAGCTGTTTCTGCGGGTTTCTCCAGCACAGTCTTGACTTCTTTGCTCATCCCTCCTCCCTCTCCATAACTGGATTCCAGAACCCCAAGAGAAGATTGCATGGTCCCTCAAAGAAGGGGAGGGGGACAAGAAACCCTGAGCAAATTGGGAGCACCAGGGGTGTGTTGGGAGCCAAATCTCAGGGCTTGGCATGAGATCCTAGGCCATGCTTGATGGGCCACATAGTTAACCTTTACATAGCAGCTCCTTAGAACCTCAGCTCAAGAAAAGAAACGACTCAGTCTTCCACCCACAGGCTCAGTCACCTTGGCAACCCTTCCTGGGCCTCTTACTCATGAATCTTTCCCCTGCCAAACATCCTCTTTGTGGCTTTCTAATATCCTACCTATACCAACACCTTATGCACAAACAACCCATTCTACTCCTCCCCATATCCTGTTCTACTGACTATATAAGCTAGCCTGAGAAAAATAAAGTTTGCCACGTGATCAGAATCCTGTCTTTAGGTCGTTCTTTCTGCATCTCTTGTCCCCATTCCCTATCCCTGACTCTCTTGCCCCAAGTTGACCTTCTGCAGGTTGGGACAGGGGTGGGGGGTATGTGAAGGAAGTGGGAGGGGGAGGAGGGAGGAGAACAAGAGGACTGAGACAGGAGAGGAATAGAGGAGGGCAAGAAAGGAGATGCCTTGATAGAGGGAGACAGTACAGGTTTGGAGAGAGGTCTGGCACAGGGGGAATGTTAGGGGATCCACAGGGATGACTCCAACTAAGAATCTAGGCAGTGGTGGAGAGGCTGCCTTTGATGCCCTTCCCCTATAATTAGACTGATGACTATCTTGGTTACCATTCCTAGAGCCTTCATCCAGTATCTGATCGAAGCAGAAACAGGCACCCACAGCTAAGCACTGAACATTCCTCCCTTTTGTTTACTATAACCCATTGCCTCCAGAAATTTTGGAACTGCTTCACTTGGAATAGATGCAGAAGTGTGTGTGCAAGTAGGGGAGAGTGGGGAGTGTATCAATAAGTCTTTCTGCTGAGCCACCCAAGCCCTGCTTCCACTTGGGCACTTTCTGCCAGGCCGTACAAGTTCTGCCTGCCACCATATTAATGTCCCAAGTAATACACAGAGACTTATATTAGGCACAAATGCTGCTTGGCCAATGACTAGGATTTCTCATGTTAGCTCAGTCTTAATTATCATAAATCTACATATTTTATAAGACTTATCTTATAGAAGACGCCTTCCACTGGCGCCCTCTTGCCAGCAGATCACATGGTGACTCCAGAGCAGAGACCAGGAGGAAGAGAGAAGGAAACGACTTCCTTCTTGCCCTTGCTTATATACTGAGTCTCCCGGCTATGTCACTTCCTGCTTGGATCTTTTACTATATTTCTCAGAATCCTCCTTGACTCCTAGTCCTGCCTAACTTGCTGCCTCATTGGCCAAACAGTACTTTTTTTTATCATCCAATAAGACACATACATAGAAGTACTGGGAGGGAGGAAAAATAAGGAAGGTGAGAGAAGAAAGTGATATGAAGAAAGACTTGCAGGTCAACTCAATCCGCCTCCAGAAGATGGATGAGAAAAGAACACTCAGTCCTTCCTTGGCTGCCCTGCCCTGCCCTTCACCTCAGCCAAGTCCACTCTGACACTGTTCCACCCTCCTCACCTGGAGCAGTTCTGTGATTGGTTCCTATCCCAGAGATGTGTTTGGTGAGTTAAGCCCCCAGGTAATTCCGGGGAAGAGCAGATACTGGTGTGGCACTTCAGGTGGTGGTAGCAAGTTCACAGCCAAACCTCTTGGTGCCACCATATTCTCTCCAGGGCTGAGGGTAGCAGGTTGTGGGGGTATGAACTTGAACTTCCCAGGCCTTGCCACTAGGTACTCAAACCATGAGTCCATCCAGACTTTGGCAGAGGTAGCATTTGGGAAGGGTGGGAGTGAGGTCAGCTGCTAGGAAGGGATTATAAGTCACAATCGGAATATAATCGACCAGAGTGGTCACAGAGATGTAGGGTATGGGACTGCCTCAGGTAAAAGCCTACCAACCTGGGCTGCAGCTGCAGATGGCCCTCACACAGGAGTTTCAGAGCCAGCCACAAGGATCAGGTGTGTCTGCTTGTGCATGACCAACCCTAGAGGAAGTGCCAAAGAAGGGAATACACGTGGCCCATGTGACAGTCAGAATACTAGTTGCCGCTTGCTGACTACAGTGTTTGCTTTGGGTGGGCCCCACCTCCTTGAGAGGAGCAGAACTTGCAGTTGGAATGATTAAGAGGGTATGTTTACATAAGAATTATTGTACAATGACGCAATCAACATACGTGCTGTTTAAGTCTGCTCAGGCTGATAACCATGCTTGTTGTTGATGATTGTATTTGCTCTGTGGCCTCTAGTCCAGGAGCTCTATTGCAGTAGCAGTTCTGGTTAAAAGCAAGGCTTCAAAGGCTCACACAACCTGCAGAGGGGCTGTGAAGATGCACAGACATCACCTGATGGCTGGGCTTCACATGCTATTTGGAATTATGACTTTGAGCAATCAGGTTTAGAGGGTACCTGCGGGTTGTCAGGGTAACATCACAGGAATCTAAAAACCAAGCTGCCCTCTGGACATTACCCTGCACGATAAAGGCTCAGTTGTCTGTACCAGGCCCTAGAAGGAACAGACTGTCTCCCTTGCAAAAGCCAGAAGAGCTGGGCTTAGAAATTTGATCCAGGCATGCCATGTGTGGAGCTGGAGACTAATTAAATCTCAGAAAGGTTGTGTGGTGGCAGGGAACAGACTCAGAGATTGGTTGACACAGACCAGAGTGATCTTTCCTGCTCATTTTCAGGGGTGCTGGACCCCAACAGGCTACTAGAAGGGATGGGCCATACCCTGCAGGTGTGTACCACCACAAGGGCAACGCTACCAATGTATCATTCAGAGGGTTCCCTTCCTTCCTGTTTCATAGTTGCTTTAACCACTGACTTTGACTTAATGCAAAGCAGAGTATATTCTGGTCAATCATTGTATCTTGGGTAGTTACATTTCTCATTACAAATTAATAATTACACTTCTGATGAAACTTGCTCCGGAGCCAGGGTTTTCTCTTGAATCTCTTTAATTTTGGTTTGAGACTTGCAGAGCTGAGCTCACAGTCCAGCTCTGATATGAGAATTCAGCACTAAGCTACCATTATTTTTTAATTTTGTATTTTTTGGAGACAGGTCCCACTAAGCATCCTATGCTTATTTCAAACTCATAGAACTCAGCCTGTCTCTGCCTCCAGAGTGATGGAATTAAAGGCATGTGCCACATGTTCAAACTATATTTCTTAGTGAGTGTTCCATTAAAGTGAAGAGGCACCATGACCATGGCAACTCTTATAAAAGAAAGCATTTAATTGGGGCTGGCTTACAATTTCAGAGGTTTAGTCCATTATTGTCATGGCAGAGAGCATGGTGGCACACAGGCAGACACCGTGCTGGAGACGTTCAAAGCTCTACAGCGAGATCCACAGGTGCAGGGAGAGACACTGGGCCTGGCATGAGTGTTTGAAACCTCAAAGCCCACCCACAGTGACACACTTCATCCAAGGCCACACTTCCTAATCCTTTCAAATAGCGCCACTTCCTAAGCATTCAAATCTATGAGCCTATGGGGGACATTCTCATTCAAACCACCACACTACACATTAGTCATGACTTCACCCATGACTGACCACAGCCTTGAAATCCTATTCTAGAGAGTTGGGGATGCAGCTCAGTCGACTGCTTGTCTAGCATGCATAAAGCCCTGGGTTCAGTCCCTAGCACCACATAAACCAGCAATGGAGGTGCACACTGATAATCCTAGGCAAGAAGGTTCCAAGTTTGGAAGTATACACCAAATTCAAGGCCATCCTTGGCTACACGAGATCCTGTAGAAAAGAAAAAAAACAAAACAACCCACTGTTGGGTATGGTGAAGCATACCTTTAATCCCAGTCTACAGTAAAGAGAAACAAGATCACTATGAGTTCAAAGCCAGCCTAAGACACCTATATACTCCAGGCTAGCCAGCATTACATAGTAAGGCTTTCTCAACAAACAAAACAAAAAAGGGGGTCTGAGTATTTGGTAAAGGGTGAGAGTACTTGTTCTTGGCGAGCACTCACTGAGCATTTCCATGGGAGGGGTAAGAGGAACCAAACTGCTGTGCAGCCCTGGCCTTCAGCAACTTAGTCAGCTAACAGCATGGTAAGTGTTTCTAATGACAGCAGCTACATTAGGCATAATTTCAGGAAATGGCAAACCAGCTTACATTGTCCCAAATCAGGGTTATTTTCTGGAGTAGTCATCTATCCGATCATAATAATGTATATCAAAAATAGAACAAAGAGTATTCATCATGTCATTTTCTAAATATTACGCACAATCTAGCATCCAGTGTTGGCTTTAAAGTCCTGAGTAAGCAATGAGCAGCATACTTAAGGGCTCCAAAAGCCTTTATAAATAAACTGAGCGTCATCCACTGGGCAGGTGTTCTAAACTGAAATATTCTGAGCTATTTATTCAGGTAAGGTAAAACCTTGCTATGTAGTCAAGTGTAAATGTATAATTATATGTGCTTATATTTAAAAATGGTTCTTTTGGAGCTAGAGAGGTGAATCAGTGGTCAAGAGCACTTGCTGTTCTTCAGAGGACCCAGCACCAATAAGGTGACTCTATACCTTCTTTGGACCTCCACGGGCACCAGGCACATATATAGTACACAAACATACCTGCAGGCATAGTACTCACATACATATGTAGCTTAATAAAAATGAAATTAAGGGCTGGAGAGATGGCTCAGAGGTTTAATATCTTTAAAAAATGAAATTAATTTAAAAAGAAACACAAACTTGTTTCTTAGCTGGAAGTAGTACTTTGACTACAATCCCAGGATTTGGGAGGGTGAGGGAAGAGGATTATGAATTTGAGGCTGGTTTAGGTTTGTATAGTGAGACTCGTCTTCAGGACAACGAAGTGGCCAGATGTCGTTATACACACCTGTAATATCTGTAAGCACTTGGGAGACAGAGGCAGACAGGTATCTGTGAACTGAAGGACACCCTGTCAGGTTAACACAGTGAGGCATTGTCTCAAACAAAGGCCACTACCAACAAAACTGCAAAACAAAGCATTAGGGATGGGGATAGAGCTGAATTGAAGAGCACTGGCCTATGTGAGTAGTTCTATATCTCCATCGAAAGAAAAGTGGGCCCTGAGTGCAGTAAAGAAAGAAACTATGATAGTGGCACATGCCTTTAATCCCAGCACTCAGGAGGCAGAGGCAAGAGAATCTCTGTGAGTTCGAGACCAGCCAGGTCTACAGAGTGCAGTAAAAGAAAGAAACTATGGTAGTGGCACATGCCTTTAATCCCAGCACTCAGGAGGCAGAGGCAAGAGAATCTCTGTGAGTTCGAGACCAGCCAGGTCTACAGAGCGAGTTCCAGGATGGCCTCCAAAGCCACAGACAAACCCTGTCTTGAAAAACCAGAGGAGAGAGAGAGAGAAAGAAAGAGAGAGAGAGAGAGAGAGAGAGAGAGAGAGAGAGAGAGAGAGAGGTTAACCAAGAAAAAAAACAGGGAAAGGACTCAGGACTCAAGATAGTCCCACACTGTAAACCAAACCAAACCAAACCAAACTTTCCAGGGCTGATCAGACTGTAAACAAGACTATTAACCTAGTGAGAACAGCTTCTGAAGGCAATGAACCACCAGGATAGTCACCACCAAGCCTTTGCCACGATCATGAGAAGGGTGCCCCAGCCTGGCTCTTCCTTGTCCAGATGTCTCAGGACAGTCACTTGATTATTGCCTTTGTAAGGCTCAGGCACACCAGCTACAGGAAGATCTGCTTTTTTGTAGAAAGTGATAAGGTGAGTATGGTTTTCCTTCAGTTTCTATGACTGAATGGAGGATGGATCAGAACAGGAAACTGGAAACAACTCAGTTGTAAACGTGGATCTTGGAGGAAGCTTGCAACTCTTCCACTAGGCCTGTGATGGAATGGATCTTGTGTGAGGAATGCTGCTGTGGTCCTGTTGCACACGGCCCCCGAGGACAGAAAAGCAGCACTGCCTTCCCTCCCTGACATCTTTCAAACACTGAGGCAGAAGACTAACACCTTTTCACCAAAAAGAAAAAAAGAAAAAGAAAAAGAAAAAAAAGGGCGCTAAACTTGAAATCTACCTTACAAAGAACAGGGATCCATACTTCACTATTACCAGCCTTTCCTGGTCACCTTCCTCTCCCTCCCTGAAAGGAAGCAGAGCTTCTTGGAAGGTATGCTATAATAAGCAGGTTGGCTGCAGGCTTCTTTGTAAAGACATCAATACCGGGTGATTGGCTCAGACCCATCCCTCCTTTACATGGGGCTCCCTAATGCATGTGGCTCCATTTCCTGAGAGAGGAGGGACCAGGAAAGGCCTGGGCAAAGATAAATGTGATGTTGAGCGGTGAAAACTGGGGGTCATGACTGGAAAACCTTTGTAAATCTTAATACGTCTTTTGGCTGCCTTTCTAGCTTGATCTTCCAGTCCCGGTTTCTGTAAGCAAGGCATGTAAACAGTGCCACCTCTTGGCAAACTCTGATTCTCCTCAGATTTTCAGCCCAAGGTCATGGTAGAAATGCCACAGCATGGAAGGCAGAATCAAAAATCTTGGAGAATGAAAGGAACAGTGTTAGGAGACAGGCTACCAAAAACTGCACAGGATCTGCCAGAAGCATCACTGGTGCTAAGGAAATTAAACCAAAACAGAAACTACTCATGAGTGTGCATGTTGTAGGGCTGGAGAGATGGCTCCGCTGTTAAAGGTTAGGTTCACAACCAAAAATATAAGCATGTGTATGTTGTAGCTGGACAGTGGTGGTGCACAACTTTAATCCCAGCACTCGGGAGGCAGAGGCAAGAGGATCTCTGTGAACTCGAGGCCAGCCTGGTCTAAAGACTGAGTTCCAGGATAGCCAGGGCTACACATAGAATCCCTGTGTGTGGTGTGTTGGTTTCATATCACAAGAGAAGATATGAGCCAGAGCTCACTAATCAAGAAAAGGCATACTCTATATACTAGGGTATGGAGATAGTCCTAGCTATACCTTCTGCTTCCTTTTTTTGTTGTTTTTTAAAGTAAACAGGTTTTTCCCATTTATTTATTTATTTACTTATTTGGCTTAGTTTTTTTCAGACAGTTTCTCTGTATAACTTTGGAGGCCGTCCTGGAACTCACTCTGTAGATCAGGCTGGCCTGGAACTCAGAGATTCATCTGCCTCTGCCTCTGCCTCCCAGGTGCTAGATTAAAGGGTGTGCTACCACCACCCAGTGGGTCCTCTGATTCTGGCTGTCTACTGGGAAAACACACCCAAAACAAATGCTGGGCTGATAGGTCAAGTGACTTTAGCAGAACTTACAAAGCCCAGTGGGAATCATACTGCACAACTAGACCCAGGAGAAAGAATAAGGGGAAGATAAATGTGCTGGTTAATTTTTGTCTTCTTAACACAGCTAGAGTCATCTTTATTCTCTGCTTTGGTTCCTGGCTTGGTTCCCTCAATTACTGTTGGAGCAAGGAAGGGCTCAGTAACTCTGTTGAATCAATGGATAGAGATGCTGACAGAGGCTTGTGAATAGGGGCAGTTGAAGATGCAATCTGAGAATCGTCAGCCACTGTCTCCTGTTCTAGACCAGCCACGGAGCATTCACTACCCTTCTACATCCTAATGTCACTTTTTGACTACAGGAAGCCCTCCTGACACTATGGGCCAGATTGCTAGCAGCTGGATAGGAAGGGTTGGTCAAGTCACCACTCAGTATGGCCAGTAGTCAGGTGTTATTCTTATCCCTGGAGGGGCAGAGATAAAACTCTGTTTTCAAGGTTGATGCATGGCCATGCACATTTATTCTAGGCCTGGTTACAGATCTTACACAAGCAGACCATGCTCACCACTCTGCTCTCATGGCCACTTTGGGCACAAAGTAGAGCCCCTCCTAGGGGCTTCTCAGAGGTAGCAATGTCACATGGTTCCACCACCAGATGTTGACAATATTTCTAAGGACATTTGGACTTTCCAAAATCCTGTGCATCTCTCTGGGAACGGAGTCCTAGTTCCAACAAGTCATTCTTTGTCCAGGTTTTACAAGGCTCACTCACACCTAGAGTTGGTGTTAAGCAGCACGGGGGCTCTAAGACCGTGGCAAAGAACAGCTCCATTCCCCCAAGGGTTCAGGGCCTAGGATCTTTTCTTCGAAGTTTGTGTCCCCGCTGGGATCCACGCTGGGCAGCTTTCACTAGACCTTTGAACTGTCCCTGTAGCTTCACCTTTTTCCTGCAAGAAGAAAGAACAAAAGGGCTATATCTTACTGAGAACAGGCAGCTCTCTCCTTACAGCAGTGTTGATGTGTGCTGGTGCATGCCTAATCCCAACTCTTGGAAGGCTGAGGATGGCAAGTTCAATGCCAGCCTGAGATCCTGCATAGAAAACCTGGTCTCAATAGAAAAACCAAATCAGGGCACACCTGGCAGAAACAGAGTGTATGTACTTACCTGGCTACTGCACAAATCCCCTGGAGAGAGCCCCTCACTTCCTCTAATGAACTAAGGTAAGGTCAAGGCTCACTCTATCCAACCAGCCTTTCCTCATCTGCAGATGCCTCCCTGTGAGTCCTATTTGGAATCCATTTCCCTAGAACATAACATTTGCAAGCACTCCTACACACCTCATTATAGTCCCCACACCTATACCAAAAAAAACCCCAATAAATAAATAAATAAATAAAAATAAGGGGGCTTGCCCAATGGCTCAGCTGGTAAAGGCACTGCTGTCAAGCTAGATGATCTTAGTTTAATCACTAGAACCCACATGGTGGGAGGTGAGAACTGACTCACATAAGTTTTCTCTCTCTGTCTCTGTCTCTCTGTCTCTCTCTCTCTCTCTCTCACACACACACACACACACAAAATAGTAATAGATATAAAAATAAAATAAGAACAGGGTTGGGTTATATTTGGTGGGTAAAGTGTTTACTGCACAGGATGGAACCCTCAGCACTCATATAAAAAGCCAGGTGTGGTGGCATGCACCTGCAAACTCAGGGGATGCTGGGCACTTGACAGCTTGTCAGTTTAGACAGGTCCAGTGAAAAGACTGCCTCAACAAAGGATAAGGTAAAGAGCAAGGCTTTTAGCCTTTTAGCCTTCACATTCACACACAAGAGGCATAGACACACACTACAAAAATAAGTAATCACAAGAGACCTGAGCATCCTAGCTGAGAGCTGAGTAAGAAAGACCCTGCCCTGTGTGGAGCCTGCAGCTCCTACTAAGCCACATCACCATACCTGCGGTTGAGCTTGGTTCGGTTGAGTGGGATGTAAGCATAGGGATCAAGCCGACCCTTCTTCTTCACATCGCCCTTTGCTTTCTGCTCATCCAGAGAAATGGTAAAAGTAAAACAAACAAAAGGCAAAAGCCCAGAGTCAGAGTCAGAGTCAGCCAGAGTGTGGGGTCCCTTCCCTGTCCTGATTTCAACTAGCCTAGTGTTCTCTCTGCCCTTCATATGACATCAAGAGGCTTCTCTGGCTCTGGAAGAACATTTGTCAAGGCTCCCAACTTCAGATGCCACATACTAAGTGCCTCTTTTCTTTTCTGACCTTTTTGACTCCAAAAATCACCCAGGATGATGATGGGCACAGATCTTCCATGCCCCTTCATCCTCCTCTTGGTACCAGGAAGCCCCATGCTCTACCCACAGCTCTCACCTTGGCCTTGTACTCAGCTCCAGGTGTAGCTTTCTTGCCCACAGGGCGATGGATACCAGAGCCTCCAGCTATAGAGAAGCACAAAGATCATGAGTCAGGCAGAGCCAGAGTGGCCTCCCTCTGGGAGGCAGGAGGTACTTCTCTCAAAGGTACTCTGGGGAGATGATGGACAAAAGACCAGGAACTTGGTCCCATTTCCTGGCAAGGAATGACCCAAGTGCTACCTTGGAAAGACACTATGGCTCCTGGGAACACATATGCTCTGTACTGATACAAATGACCCACATTCTCCAAAGTTACACAGTATCTACTTGCAAAACTCCTAACCCCTGCCAATGGACAGGAAAATTTCCACGCTCCACCCTGTTCTGACTCTGATACATAAGCAACTATTTATCCCACTGTGCAGGTGAGAACTAGAGATAACAGAGGCAAGAAAACCTGCCCAGGGTCAGCTTGTCACTTCTGGCAACAAGGTCACACAGCTAAGTAACAGCTGGACAAGTTGTCCTGAGCCCAGGCTTCTTGTCTAGGAATTACAATGTTTTCTGCCCACAGCATCATCTTAGTGCAGGAGGCAGCCAGGCTTTGGATGCAGGAGCAGAAGTCATAGGTCCTGGGGCAGAGTTAGGACGACTTTTGTAGTCCAGTTAGGATGACCTAGAGGACATACTGCTAAAGAATGACAGACTGCCTCCATAGCTCTGGATTTCTTGATGCACCATGAGCTGTACAGCAGAAAGCCAGGTCAGAGCCCCATGGTGCACCTCTGGAAGCAGAGGAGCCACTCTGCTGCTAGAGAGGAACCCTTTGACCAGAGTGCAGATCTTGGAGCATACAAGAGAGGCTAACACTTCACAAGCTGCATGGAAAGACAGCTGGATGGGGAGGAGCTAAACCAAGGTGCTTGCCAAAAGGGCTAGATTTACCATGCACAAACCTAACCCTTAGGTTCTCTCAGGTCCCTATCTCCCTGTCCCCATCCTAGTCCTGAGTGTTAAATCAGCCAATCTGTGTAGCTGAGTTGTCAATTGAGTACAACTTCTCGGCTCTGCCTCCCTTTCCATAACTCCCCAGCCTGACACAGGTGAAGGAAAACTGTTCCATGAAAAGAAAGGACACCTTACCTTGGTACTGAGGTGGGATCTCTAGTTCATCCTCCTCGGCCTCCCTCTGCCGCTTAAGCTTCTTTTTCTACAGAAAGAGGCAACAAGCAGGGAGTCAGTAAGCAAAGGGGTGTCCCTACATCCTTTAGACTATAGGACTAGTGAGGGCAGGAACAGAAGCACTGACCTGTCTTGATGACGAGGCCCTCTGCCAAGCTCACATCCCCAGCTGCACAGGAAATGCAGTCCCACAAAGGGAGTGATTACCTCATCACACAATTGGAGTATCTCACCTACATTCTGACCACTGGACTTCCCTGAGCTTTACACCTGGAGCTATTAAAGGAAGCTGGAAATCTTCTGTCAGGTCCCCTTCTCATGAGCAAGCAAGGTTCTGGGCAACCCTAGAGGGAAAGCCCTGACTATCTCTTTCCCTCTCTGGTACCTGGGGAGGTGGGAGACCTTGGACCACGCTATTCATTACAGTCCCCCAACAGACAGTAGGTTCACAGAAGTTGTAAGTCAATGAGACACATGAACTCATCCAACTATGATACAGCACGTGGTAAAAGGCACCTGATGCCATTCCTGATGCCAATATTAGGATGCACGGGAAGGAGAGAGGACCTGCCTGCCACAAGGATATGGCGTTAGCACCAGTAATCAAGTAAGCACACTATACAGTGGGTGGGTCAAACACGGTGGCACAGCTCCCAATGCTCACTCCTATCTTATCTTATGGTTTGTGACACCAGCCTGGAAGCCGTGTGAGTTCTGTAAGTGAGCTGAGGGCCAGGGGTGCCAGGTTAAGAGATCAGACTGAACATGCGTCTGGGAATATGGATGCCAAATCCACTGTCTTGTAGCACAGAACTGTGGCTATTCAGTGAGAACCAAACACTGGGGCTAGAGAGATGGCTCAAAGGTTAAGAGCACTGACTGCTCTACCAAAGGTCCTGAGTTTGATTCCCAGCAACCACATGGTGGCTCACAACCATCTGTAAAAAGATCTGGTGCCCTCTTCTGGCCTGCAGGCATACATCCAGGCAGAACACTGTATGCATAATAAATGAATAAATCTTTAAAAAAAAATGTTAAAAAAAAAGAAAAACAATCAGACACTGCACATGTGTGACTTCAGGTGTACAACAGAGGATGATGGCTGAGCTTTATCCTAGTTCTACTGGTGCACAAGCAAGAATAGAATACTGCCTATTCTTCCATGAGAATGCCTTACCCCCTAGCATGTACACGAGAGGACTCAGCAACTGCCAACAGAGCCTTGGGTTTTGGTAGCAGGGGCTGACTTATTAGGAGCCAGGCACTAATGTGGCCACCTGTAAGGTCCTCTTGTGCTGCCTCAAGGAAAGATGTCTAATCTGGTCTGCTCTGAGCTGAGGGTCATCTACAGAGGACTGTGGTCAGTCCTTACTTGTCAGAAATAAAAGGCAGCTGCCAAGGGATCACCAGCCCCCATGAAGGTTCCAGAAAAGCCAGGGAGGCCTCAACCAGAATAATTTCTGGGAAAATGGTCACAAAGAACAGCTATGGCTCAGTGAGCATCACCAAGCGACAAGCTCCCTACACACCAAGACCTCTACGCAGAGCCCTGGGTCCTGTGACAGGCAGGTTACTCACAGCTTCCTACTGGAGCATGGAAAGTGAAGGTGGGCCTGGGCAAGGGTAGAACCCAGGTCAGGGAAAGAGCACTAGTAAACAGAGCTGGGCCACAATGGGATGTGTCACACATGACGACCCCCAGGGCATCCCTGAGAAGCCTCTTGTTCCTCACCCTCTTCACTCCATATGACTCCTACATGGTTTTCACTCAGTTCTCCAAGCAGCATTCTACACCCTGATACATTCTTCTTTTAAAGATATGTTTTATTTTATTTGCACGAGTATTTTGTTGTTGTTGTTGTTATGTATGTATGGCTACTTTATGTGTCTGATGCCCGTGGAGGCCAGAAGAGGATACTGGATCCCCTGGCACTGAAGTTATGCATAGTTGTGAGCCAGCAAGTGAGTGCTGGGAACCAAACCCAGGTCCTCTGCAAGAGTGAGAAGTCCTCTAACCATTAAGCCACCCCTCCAGCCCTCTGATATGTTCTCAACAATAAACTAGCTCCTAGGGCCTGGTTTGCCAGAAAGCATGTGGGGAAGTTTATTACACGCCAGGTTCTAAGCTGATTCACTTTACATGCCCATCCAGACTGCCCCAGCAATCTTGAACACTGAGGGAGTTGGGCAGATGCAGTGTTGGTTCGTGTGTAGGGACTGGGGTGTGGGAGCATGAGCCCACAAATTACTTACACTTCTGACACCAGCATCTTCCAATGGGTCAATCATCTCTTCATCTTCACCTGGAGTCAGAAGAAGACAGGCTCATGAGCACTTGGGCATCCCTAACCCACCTTACCTCCTGCTCCCTTGTTGTAGGATATTTGATCACACTGTGAACCCCCCCAAGTCTGCATTTGAGTTAATTAAATAAAATCAGCCTTCGGTCAGGAGACAGAGCCAGCAAATGAGTTGACAGAAAGTAACCATAGGGAGTTAGAGAGAGCCACAGACGGATAGAGACACACACAGGAAGTAGTAGGGAGAGACTCAAAGTGTGGTGGTCTTTTTTGGTTTGGAGAGCTGAAGGATGCTCTTTCTTTCTTTTTTTTTTCTTTCTTTCTTTCTTTTTTTTTTTTGAGACAGGGTTTCTCTGTGTATCTTTGGAGCCTATCGTTACACTCGCTCTGTAGACCAGGCTGGCTTTGAATTCATGGAGATCCGCCTGCTTCTGCCTCCCAAGTGTTGGGATTAAAGTCATGCGCCACCAACGCCCATCGGATGCTCTCTTTCTGAGACACCTTGTTCTTGTTGCTCCTCAGTCTCTCTGATCTAATAGGTTTTCACCCCAGACTCTGACTTCTGAGTCTTTTTATCAATAATATCATAAATAGAATGATATAGATTTAGTTAAAAACTGTATTTGGTGGCAGCAGTGGGAGGTGGATCTAACAGGATGTAAAAGCCCCACATTCCTGAGCCACTGCCTGAGCAGCAGAGCTGCAATTCCTGGCTGAAACAGCAGTAGATTCAGGTGCAGCCTCTGTGCCAACAGAAAGACAACACCCCCTCCTGGCATAGCAGGAAGAAAGGACATCAAATCCAGTCCTAGAAACTGCCCTTCCCAGACCTATGTCCTCTTTTCATGGGAGATCAAACTGCTGCCCTGCACTCCCAGACTGTACAGCCCCTTCAAGATGTGAGTGACTCAAGGAAAGCCCCTAGACTCCTGGGAGTCAGCCCCACCCCACACATGTCCCCACTTAGCAAAAGGACAGTTTTACTCTCCTACTCCAAAACTTTTTGCCCACTCTGTGTACTGGCACCAAATGGAAATAAGAGAAAGAATATGAAGCTGACCATATGAAGCTGCAGGCAAGAGAGATTCCAGCAAAGCAAAGCAAAAGCCAGAGGACAATAAAGACAGCAATGGGAAAGGGCTGGGAAAGTAGCTCAGTGGAGCACTGTCAGAGCATGTACCAAGTGCTGTGAGAAAATAAGTCAGCCTATGACTAAAGATGTATAGAAGAAAGACAGTTAGTTGGCTTGCAGGAGCTCTGTGTGGATGAGGTCTAGTGGCTAAGGGACCCTGGAGAGGCTAGAGGATTAGTGTGGGATCTTACAGAACAGAGGGGCTTGGAAAGGCAGGGAGAGGGGAAGGGACAGGCATCCTGGCACCGTCGTCAGTGTGGGTACTAAGCCCACAAGAACCTGGAGAGCAGACAAGGGAAGGAGGGGAGCGGGGAAAGGGCAGCAAAAGGAACGGCATAAACCACAGTTACATCAAGCACAGACAGGAGCTAGACCGACAAGTAGCTGACAAGCGGTGGGTGGAGGAGCTGTGTGAGCAACAGCCAGCCAAGCAAGTGAGCCAAAGGCCCAGAGCTGAGCAGTGAGATAGATCCAAAGGAACCAGGAGACACTTGCCCCCACAGAATCCAGGGCGTCACACATTCTAGACAAGTGCACTATTACTGAGGGGCATGCTCAATTGGGAAGGCTGACACTTTTAGAAGACCAGGGTGTTCATTTACTCACTGATGGTATGTAGAGAGGACATGGAGAAACTGTGTTGAGAGGTTCTGGCTAAGGGACAGATGTACAACATGGATGTTATGAAGTGAGATGTGCCGCACAGGCTGGCCCTTCCTGCCTCTGAATCAGCTGCAGCGCTTAGCCAGTCTCCATCAAAAACCAATCCAAACTGAGCAACAAAAAGGATGATGGAAGAAGCAGAACAGTGTACCCCAACTTTTGTTTAAATTATATGTATGTATACTATATTTAAAAAATAAGTATAGATAATATATGAAATAAAAAATGTTTTTTAGCATGGCCAGGAAAAATCTGAGGAGTCAGAATGTTCAGGAGTGGCTTAGATCTGTTTCCTATGCTTCCTCAATTGTATGAACAAGCCAAGAGCCTTCAAGTGAGCAAATGAGTATCAAGTCAGCACAGCCCTAGCCACTGGAGCAGCTGTTTCTCTGGGGGAGACCTTTACCTTTCGTGCCATCTTCTTCCACCTTGTCTCCATCTTCCTCCTCCCGTATGATCAGCCGGCCATCAGCGCTCACCTTGAAGCCATGGTCCTTCTTCTTGCCCTGCCTGGGCCCAGGCTGGGTGGCTAATGAAGTAGATCGGCATGAGGTGATGGCAGGGCAGTCCTAACCAACTCATACCTTTCTCCCTCAGAGTCCACACACACCAAAGCTCCCAAATAGGGGCCTTTTAGCCCCTACCCACAGGCTATCCACAGAAGACAACCCCTGCCTACCATCCATGAACCCAGCAACAAGGCAAGTCTACTCTAGGCTATGTCAGCTGCTTCTTGCTCACCAAGGACTCGCTGGGCCACCTTGGGATCCAGGAAATTGAGGGGCTCATCCCCACCACCTTCCTTTAACCATGCCCGGCTCCTCTGTCTTGTCAGCTTCCGCTGCTCCTTGCTTCGGCCTCTTTCCTCTTCCTCATCTTCATCCTCAGAGTCAGCCAAAATCTCCTCAATGCTAAATTAGAGAAGTCAAACATCAAACATCTCCTCCTAGGAGAGTGGGGGCCTAAGGTGATAACAGGACAGGTTTTGGGCTAGGGTAGATGAGGGCCTCAGGGCTGCACCATGGCCTCACCTGTCACCTTTGCTCTGGATGGGCTCCTCTTCCTCCTCCTCTTCCTCTTCCTCCTCCGTAGCATCCTGGCTCAGGGCACGATGCTTCTTGGCCCGGGTCTCAGCTTTCCGGATGTTGACCAGAACTTTGTGGTATTCTGCAGGCAGCAGATCCTTCACCAGCTCAAACCTGCATGTGGCAGAGGGCTATTTACAGGGACTTGCCAAGGACCCCTCCCCAGGGCAGGAGCTGTTTAGGAGCCAGTAAGCCTTCCTGTAGCCCGTGAAGAGACTAAGAACCCTGTACCCAATCTACCCCAATCTACCCCATTCAAATGCACAGACCCAAACTTGCGGATGAACTTGATGAATAGGTTCCGAAGCTTCATGCGGAAGTGCCGTCGCATGTCATCTGACAACTTCCCTATGGCTTCCATCTAGCAGGCAGAGAGCACCAGGGTGTCAGCGGGGGGAAGCATGGTGTCTTCCACCCTGTTCCTTGCTGTCCAGACCAGTGCACAATACAGTTCGGCTCAGCTAAGAGAGGAGATACTGGCTGGCCTGTTCTCGGCTCACCCCTTCCGTGGCTCAACATGCTTGTTTAATTTGGATTGCCACCTTTCCTCTAGGCCCTCCTTCATAACACAGCTGTGGTCATCCTTTCAAGATGACAACACTTTCCATATGTCCTTCCAATGGATCTTTACAGCAACTCGATGGAGCATATACTACCAATAACAAGGCAAAGGCTACTAGTTGAAGCACAGGCTCTCCTGATTGCCGAGTAGCCATAAAAGTACCACCTAATCTACTCATTCTACTTTGCCAGATACTCTCCAGCATCCTGTAGTCTCCTTTCTATCACACAGTCATGCTCATCCTGACTAGTGCGGTGACACCTATGGGTTGGAGACCTATGGGTGGGGCCACGGAAAAAGGTCTCCACGTATCCTTTATAGGGATTTTTATAAGTTCTAAATATAAGTAGATATAATAGATCTCCACTCTAGCCATTTCTCAAATCTTTGGTTCCAGTTAGGATGTAGGCTTTTGGAAGACATCTATCCCTGCTCCCTTCCTTGAGGCCAAGGCTTGACTCAGAAGACATGCAAGAGTGATCTCAAGTGTCGTATAACTCAACCAGCTGGGAGTGGGAAATGAAGTCAGCAGGTTAGCAAACTTCCAGCTTGCAAGGAGTGTGGGGTAGCTCCCCGGGCAGAAGTTTCTCTATCTGTACAATGTGGGAGGAGCTCTGTCCCTTTGTCTTTGGTCTAGCTTCTATGGAGGGGACACAGGATAAAATGAGACACTGTGGCATTGTGCCTTCTTTGTCAGTCAGTATTCTCCTACAATCCCCTCAAGAGCTACTTTATGTCCTTCTGCTGCTCAAAGCGACAGTGGATAATGAAAACGTTCTAAACTAATATGACCTGCATCCCATGGAGTCTACACTGGCACCTAGGAGCCTCCATCCCCAGGGAGGAAATGGAGCCTCACCACCAGCTGCACATGCTTGGCAAGATGCGCCACGTCCATGACCACCACGGCCACCTTGATGAAGCCCAGTGCGGATTTGACCACATCACGGGTGCGGGAAGCCAGCAGCAGACAGACATTCTCCAGGAGCTGTTCCATAGTGCTTGTCCCCATCAGCCCTGTGCACAGGAACCACTGTCAGACACCAGAACTACCCAAACCCAAGACCCAACCTTGGGTCAGATGTTAGCAGGGTCTTTCTGTGGGTCTCACACAGTTCAAATCACCACTCATGAAGACGCCATGGCCTTCCATCTTAGAGACTGAAAGAGGTTCTAGGAGGTTAGTGAAGTTGCTCAAAGTTTCAGGGGGTTGGTGAGAGCAGGGACCAGAACTAAGACCCAGCAACTGGTCAACCTCCTTCTGACCAATCGGACAAAAGGCTCAGGACACTGGGGCCAAACACTTCTGGGTGGTGCAGATGTAAGGAAGGGGGCAGAACTTTGTGGAGAAAGTCACTGGGAAGCAGATGGGGCTGGGTTCTGGGTCTCCCTGCCACCTCCCTGATACTTTTCCTCATTCTGACACCACCCTGTTCTGATCTTTGGGGCACTCTTCAGGTAAACACTTACCTTTAAACTCAAACAAGAGGTGGGTCAGAGCCAAGATGCTGCAGCTCACTGTGGTAACCGCACCCAGAAGGCCAGGATAGATGAGGACAAGATATCGCTGCAGAGCCTCTGGGAGCAGAGTGAAAGTGGACAGTCACTTGCAGGCAGGGTGCCCAGGAATGGGCATTACAGGCCTCCAGCAGCAGCCTACTCATAGCCACAGCCAGAAGAGAGTAACAAGTTCCCTCCACCTTTCCCTCTAGACCAGTGGCTTTATGAGTATTCTCGTCTGCAAGCAGTGTGTCCTCCCCAGCTTGCATCCCACAGTCTCACCTTCCTGGCTGGAGCCAAATCGCAGGAAAGCATGGCCCATCTCCACCAGCAGGTTGAATGCATTCTTCCTTGCACCCACTGACACCTCCTTGGTGCACAGGATCACCTGGCCAAACAGCCTTGTTAGTTAGCACATGTTACCTAGGGTGGCAGTCTGGGTGAGCCACACATGTCTAGGCAGTGAGTGCAGCATATCCTCGCCACTGCTACAGCTCCCCCTTCACTACCATCTCTTGCAGACCATACTTTAAGAAATCACAAAATAAGAGCTGGAGAGACGGCTCAACGGTGAAGAGCACTGGCTACTCTTCCAGAGGACCCCAGGTTCAATTCCCAGCACCCATGTGGCGGCTCATAACTATCTGTCACTTCAGTTCCAGGGGACCCAATACCCTCACAGAGAAATACATGCAGGCAAAACACCAATGCACATAAAGATAAAAATAAATCCTTAGCAAGAGGGAGGGAGGAAAGGAAGGAAGGAAGGAGTTGCAAACCACGCATGCATGAATCCTTCTCATCACTTACCTCTGGGATGAGAGCAGCGATGAAGTCCTCATGTTCAGCTGACAACTTTTTCACAATGTGTATGAGGCACTTCAAACGGGGCTGTGGGCAGAAAGGCAACACTGGGATCCTTCAGTGTTACTCCTCCCCAGGTCTCCTTGCTGACACCCTTCCTCCCTTGCAGGGCAGGCAGCCCTGGAGCCCTCACCCTTTTCGCAGGCGAGGATGTGCTCCGCAGTGAGTCTAGCAGAGTCTTCTTCAGATCTTCCAAATGGCTTTGCACAAAACGGTCGGCAGGGCCCTGGGAGCTCGCACACACTTCCTCCAGCACCCGGTAGGCCTTCTTCTGAACCCCATGGACCTTACTCTGAGTGGGCAAATAAGGCACAGAGATAAGGAAGGGGACTGGGTTCCACTCCATGCTGTGACATTCCCATGCATTTACTGTGGCCAGCACTACTGGGGATTCAGAGAGAAGCTGGTCTAGAAACAGTAGCCATAGCTTCAGGGACAAGGCCAGACTGGCTTTCCAAACCATTCTTACCACCACTAAGTAACAGATCCTGGGGCTGAGGCAACGGCTCAGCAGTTAAAATCGCTTGTTCTTAAAAGGGTCCAGTTCAATTCCCAGCATCCACATGGTAACTCACACTGTCTGTAACTCCACTTTCAAATCACAACTTTCAGGGGATCTGCTTTCCTCTTCTGATCTACATAACACCAGACACATGTATGGTGTACATAAATACATGCAGACAACACACACACACACACACACACAATAAATAAATATATAAAAAAATAAAATGAATAAGTAACAGATACCCAAGCCTGGGCCGGCGGCGTCAGAATGTGCCGGGGCATTCTCCTCGCCACCCCACTGACTCCAAGTCATCATGAAGGGGACCCCAGCACTCTTCCTGAGATGCCCTCCTGAAGTCAGGCGGCCTGTCCTGGACATGGTGCCCACCTGCACAATCCTCCTCTATACCAACTGTCAGGGGAACTGGTGCCCAAGAGGGTGCTATTGGGCTGAGCTCTGTGCAGCTGTAAGCCACAGCATGATTTTAGACAGGGCCAGCATGAGCAAAGACATAGGCAGGCTCACTCTATACAAGACTCTGGAGACAGGGGGTATGGTTCATAGAGTGTGTGCTTAGCATCCATGAGAATCTGGGTCCATCCAGTAAAAACAGAAAATGAGAGGGAGGGAGAAAGGGGGAGAGAGAGAGAGAGAGAGAGAGAGAGAGAGAGAGAGAGAGAGAGAGAGAGAGAGAGAGCAAGCATCAAAATGACTCAGCAGATAAATGTACTTGTTACCTGATGGTGTGAGCCCTAACTCTGAGTTAGATCCCTTATACTCATACATAAGGTGGAAGGAGAGAGCCGATTCTACAAAACTACTCAGACATTCGCCTACCCTCTTCACCACATACAAATAATAAAGGAAATAAAACTTTTTTAAAAAAAGAGATAAAAATAAAGGATTGATCTAGGACTCTGAATAGCAGGCTAACAAAGGGTAGGTGTGGTGGTATACACCTAGGAAGTAGAGGCAGGAAGAGAGGAGTTCAGGCCAACTTCCACTATACAGGAAATTCAAGGCCCGTCTGAGATACATGGATTTCTGTTAAAAACAAAAACAAAAAAACCCACAAAACAAAACAAAACAAACAACCAAAAAACAAAAGCAGTCCGATGAGGCTATAGTTGTGGGAAAGTGAAAAACAGGCTAGGAGGGCTGAGGGCTGGGGCAGGCTGAAAATGGCACCAGGAAAGGAGCATGGCCTTTGTTATTTATACAAGACACACCTTGACAGGAAGGTTAGAACACAGCTGCACCTGTGACAGATGGGCAGGCATGACAAAAAGGGAAGCTGCTGTGGAAGTAGCTGGGGGCCGGGACAATCTGGGCAAATAGGAAGGGATGAAGACAAGGAGACTGTAGTGGAATATTAATTTAAGATATGTTTGGCCGGGTGTTGGTGGCGGACGCCTTTAATCCCAGCACTCGGGAGGCAGAGGCAGGTGGATCTCTGTGAGTTCTAGGTCAGCCTGGTCTACAGAGCAAATGCCAGGATAGGCTCCAAAGCTACACAGAGAAACCCTGTCTTGAAAAAAACCAAAAAAAAAAAAAGTGTGGAGCTGGAGAGATGGCTCAGAGGTGAAGAGCACAGACTGCTCTTCAAGGTCCTGAGTTCAATTCCCAGGAAACACATATTAGCTCACAACTATCTATAATGAGATGCGGTGCTGCCTTCTGGTGTGCAGGGATACATGCAGGCAGAACACTGTGTACATAATAAATAAATCTTAAAAAAAAAAAGGAAGTGCTACATTTGTTTATGCTATGGAACACTTGTTTAATGATGCAGAGATGTGCTGCATTTGTTTAACTCTGTGAAGCTGTGTTACTTTGCTTGCCTAAGGCACCTGTTTGGTTGAATAAAGAGCTGAACAGCTAATAGTGAGGCAGGAGAAAGGATAGGTGGAGCTGGCAGGTGGAGAGAAGAAATAAGAGGTGAAATCTGGGAGGAAAGAAAGAGGAGCAGGATAAGGACCCCAAGGAACAGCAAGTCATGGAGTAAGAAGTAAAGAAAGGTATACAGAAACAGAGAAAGGTAAAAGCCCAGAGGCAAAAGGTGGGATAATTTAAGAAAAGCTTTTCTAGCTGGGCAGTGGTGGCGCACGCCTTTAATCCCAGCACTCCGGAGGCAGAGGCAGGTGGATCTCTGTGAGCTTGAGACCAGCCTGGTCTACAAGAACTAGTTCCAGGACAGCCTCCAAAGCCACAGAGAAACCCTGGCTTGAAAAAATCAAAAGAAAGAAAGAAAAAGGAAAAGAAAAGCTTTTCTGGGTGGTGGGAGTGCACACCTATAATTCCATCATTTGGGAGGCAGAGGCAGGCAAATCTCTGTGAGGCCAGCCTGGTCTACAGAGCTAGTTCCAGGACAGCCAAGGCTACACAGCGAAATCCTGTCTCAAAAAACCAAAAGAAAAAAAGAAAAGCTGGCAAGAAACAAGCTGAGCTAAGGCTGGGCATTCATAAGAAAGAATAAGTCTCTCTGTGTGATTATCTGGGAGCTGGGTGGCCGGCCCCATAAAAGAGTAAGAAACAACCAACAACAGAAGACAGGAGAGGTAACTTGTAAGGAGCTTACCTCAAGGTAGGGCCGGATGGTAGAGTACAGCTTACTGATGGCGGCTTCATCTGCGTGAGGAGCCAAAGCCACAACCAGGTCCAGGACAGACAACCTGCCAGAGTGGGAAACAGGAAGGGGCTTAAAGGACTGGAGAGGGCAGAGGCTATACCCACTCAGGGTTGGGATCAGGGCCTCCAAAGGGTTTGTGAATGGTCAACAGAACACTTACGCAGGGTACCAGGCAGTGTTCCGGGGCCACAAGCTAGCTCTCTATCCTCTTAGGGCCATGCGCAGGTGCTATTCTCACACCCATTTTACAGATGAGGACTCTGAGGCAGAGTATGTAACTTGTCCAATGCCACATGAGCTGGGAAGTGGTGGAGCTGGGATTTGAACCCATGCCATTTATCTCTAAGCACTCTTTCATCCTCTAATAATAATTAACTACTCAGACCTCTCAGAACAGCTGGGACATTTGATATTTCAAGACTTCCAGAGTGAATCCAGAGGCTTCTGCTAGGTACCCTCTGGCTACCAAGCTCAAGTGAGAAAGCCATGAGTACTTTACCTGGTGAAGTCAGAGCTGGCAGGATCGAGCACCTTCTCAGTGGCTTTTTCCAAGAAGCCGTTCACCAACTGACAGCCCCCAGTGGAGAGAAACAGAGACAGTTAAAAGCGTGGTCCCCAGAGTTTAGGAGCTCCCCGGTCCTGCGAGGTGGGGTCTTGCCCTTTCCAACACCCACAGCATCCCTGCCTTCATAGCACTCACCTGAGACTCGGTTATGGTGAGGTAAATTTTGATGGTTTCCAACACAGCACGGCGAGGGACTGCCGCCTCGCCAGCTGCAACAGGCTGTCCATACAGGTTGAAGAGGATTGGCAGGAAGTTCTTAGCAAAGCGGCTCACTTCAGCACGGTCAGCCTCTGGCAAGGGAACCAAGTTTGCATTGAAGGGACAGGGCTAATATAAGCCAGGGGTCACTGGTTGGCAGGCCAGCAGGTCCTTTTAGAGGATCCTGCGGCAGGAAAGGCTGAGGACAGGGCACACAGAACATGAGCCTCCAGGTTTGGATGCTAACTACACAGTCCACAGCAGCTGCCAGCACATAGTGGAGAAAGGTATGAGGTAAGGACTAGAGTTAATCTCATAGCAGAGAAGATGGCTGCCAAGCAGTGTGCAGTGTGAGCCACCCCAAGTCACCTCACTAGCTCCCACACTTACCTGCTTCGCAGCCCTTGGTGATGAGAGTGCGTAGGGCCTGGCACACAGTGACCCTCAGGTCTGGGCGCTCATTAATGGCTGTGCCCAGTGTCCGTGCCAGGCCTTTGAAAGAGGCAGCCACATCAGTGGGCCTTGTGCAGAACCCAGGCAGGAGGGTCCAGATCTGGGAGGGAGGAGTTTGGAAATTAGAGTCACCAGGGACTTGTGTCCCCCATGCTCTGTCCCTCTTCCTTCCCCAGCTGACCCTCACCTGCCACTGGAGTGTGTCATAAATCTTGGACTCCACCGTGCTGCCTGCCTGGGCCAGGTCCATTGCTGGAGGTTGTAACAAAGACATGATGTGACCCTAGCCACCCTCATGGCCAACTGACCTCATTATACCAAAACCAAAAGTCCAACAATGAGGATACAGGTGTAGGTAATACCCTATAAATTAATAGTAACACTAATCGTCTAAATACTTGAAACAAATTTATGAATCTGGGCAGAGTTGACACCTATGATCCCAGCACTCCTGAGGCAGGAGGATCAGGAACCCAAGGTAATCTTCAATTACTTACCAAATTCAAGGCTACATGAGACCCTGTCCTAAAAAAACAAACTAACATCCCCACTGCTTGCAGGTAATTAATATAAACGAGCCCCCATTTTAGTGACTTTTCAGCAATTAGAAGACAATTTTCTTTTTCGAGACAGTTTCTCTGTATAGTCCTAGCTGTCCTGAAACTTGCTCTATAGACCAGGGGTTTTTAAGTATATTAAAATGATTATTGCTGAGTAGTAGTGGTGGGATATGCCTTTAATCCCAGCACTGGGGAGGCAGAGAGAGACAAGTGGACCTCTGTGAGTTCCAGGACAGGCTCCAAAGCAACACAGAGAAACCCTGTCTAGGTAAAAATAAAAACAACAACAACAAAAATTTTTTGTTGTTGTTTCTCTGTGTAGCTTTGGAGCCTATCCTGGCACTCGCTCTGGACACCAGGCTGGCCTCAAACTCACAGAGATCCGACTGCCTCTGCCTTCCGAATGCTGGGATTAAATGCGTGTGCCACCACGCCCAGCTGTGGCTCACATCTTTTTTTTTTTTAAGAATTCTTTTTATTTTAAGATTTATTTATTATGTGTACAGTGTTCTGTCTGCATGTACCCAGGCCAGAAGAGGGCACCAGATCTCATTACAGATGGTTGTGAGCCATCATATGGTTGCTGGGAATTGAACTCAGGACCTCTGGAAGAACAACCAGTGCTCTTAACCACTGAGCCATCTCTCCAGCCCATGTGGCTCACATCTTTAATCCCAGCAACTGGAAGGCAGAGGCAAGCAAATCTGAGTTTGAGGCCAGCCTGGTCTGAAGAAACTGTCTCAAAAAAACAAAGCAAAACAAATACACTCACACTCACACACACACACACACACACACACACACACACACACACACACACACACACCTAATTGCTGTTTGAAAACTACAGATGTAGCAGGGTATGGTGGTGCATGCCTTCACTGTCAGCACTCAGGAGGTAAGAGCAAGGAAGATTGCTATGACTTTGAAACCACATACATGAACATATCCACCTGTAGGTTTTTAACTATGGAAAACCTTTGCTCAGCACCCATGGAGGTTGGCTGTAGGATCCCATGGATATGAAACTCTGAATGCTTAAGTCTCCTGTGTAGAATGTACAGTGCTTGTATAAAACCTCTACTCATTCCCCTTTCTTCAAGTCACTTCTAGATGTCTTACCAGACCCAAAAGTGAAATGCCAAGTGTCGGATTGTTACACACTAGTGTTTAGGGAATTTTTTTCCCCCTGTGTATTCTCAGTTTGTAGTTGATTGAATCTGTAATACAGAACCTGTGATACAGAAGGCAGCTGTCCACTTATAAACCATGGGGGAAGTCTACCTAAAGGGTTACTATAACAAAGAAGGCCTGAACTCTTTCTTTTGACTCAAGAGGGAAGAGCAAGACCCAGGGGGTGGAGGCTCCCTAGGGAGTGCCCTTGCTGGCCAATTCCCTGCTTTGCAGAGGAATGCTGCCAAATGAACATGCCAGACTCAGTCCTTTCTGGCCTCTTCAGCTGGGGCTCCTAGATGTGTGGAGGAGGGGACTCAGACGGCACACAGTCAAGAGCACCATACCTTTACTCTTAAGAGTGGTGGCCAGGGGCAAGAAATAAGTGGTGAAGAAGCCAAGTCGTGTTTCCCGAACGTGATCCCGGATGACAGGCAGCAGCCAGCTCCGTGGGAAATCCAGAGTCTCCCTGTGAGGAAGAAGGACTCAGTGACAAGAGGTAACAGAAGGAAGAGTGGAGCACTATCTGCATAGAAAACCTAGTGGACACCTTCCTAAAAGGGAACAAGCTACGTGAGACTCCCAGGCTCCTAAAGACAAGCAGGGCCACACTTACTCAGAGCCATCGATTTCCAAAGGCACAGCCTGCAGCACCACCTCAGGTCCCATGCTGGTCACTGCAGCCCCCACGGCCTGGTCAAGGGCTGCTGTGTGGGGGAAGTGAGGGGAGAGGCGCAGGTCACACAGGGACTGGAGGCACTAGAACAAAGAGAGGATACACAGAGGGGCATGATGGCAGGGCCCAGGTGTAACACTGCGGCAAAGCAATCACCTAGCACGTTCAAGGCTGGGATCAAACAAGAAAAATGCAATTTTTCTGCCTTCCAGGGACTAGGAACTGAATTTTCAAAAGGCTCCTTACTCTCTATTGATTTCATTTCAGATCCATCTTTGGGAGAAGGATCCACGGTCTAGACCAGGCCAGGCTCCATTCCCAAGGATGGAGCCAGATTCTGGGCACAGGTGAAGCTCCACAGAGACACATACTGATGACCCAATCGACTCAATGGTGTGGCCAATCCTTTTCCAGGGCCCAGAACTTTTAAAAAGGCCTGTTTCATTTAACATGAAAAACATACAAATCTAGATTGCAATTTTCTTGAAGAATGGGAAGGTGTGACCAAGGCTGGCCTACAGCCCAACAATGAGCAAATGCCTTATACTGACTCCAGAAGGCAGAGTAGCACCCTCTAGTGCCCTCAGTATCAACCATACTTGCTTCTCATAGCCCTTCCTGTTGGCAGGAAGCCATTTGCCAATCCTAACCATGTGGGGCCCTGGCCTGGCTGAGTGTCCTCTCCAAGGTGGCTCCCATTACCCTGACAGCAATGGGAAGAAGCAACGAAAAAGACCCAGGAGCTGATCCACCAGCTGCTCCTTGCCCTGCCATCTGCTCAGAATTCCCAGCACTTAGACATCTCACTAAGGCCTAAGGCTACTTAAAACATCAACACTACACTCACTGATGACACAGCATTTAGAGAATTAAGATTTGAGGGGCTGGAGTTTGGCTTAGCAATTAAGAGCTCAGTCCCAATATGGCAGCTCACAACAATCTGTAACTCCAGTTCCAACCAAGGAATCCGAGGCCCCCTTTTTCATCTCCCAAGGCACCAGGCACACAACACACATGGCGCACAGATACACACACACACACACACACACACACACACACACACACACACACACACACACAGATAAAAACACTCATAATATAAATAAAAAAGGGCTGGGCGGCGGTGGTGCACGCCTTTAGTCCCCGCACTCGGGAGGCAGAGGCAGGCAGGTCTCTGGGAGTTCAAGACCAGCCTGGTCTACAAGGGCTAGTTCCAGGACAGCCTCCAAAGTCACAGAGACATCCTGTCTCAAAAAAAAACAAAAAGCAAAAGGGGGGCTGGAGAGAAAGTTCAGCAGTTAAGACCACTGGCTGCTCTTCCAGAGGACCTGGGTTCAATTCCCAGCACCACATAACAGTTAACAACTACCTGTAACTCCAGTTCCAGGGAATCTGAAATCCCCACAGACATACATGCAGGTAAAACACCAATGCACATTCTAAAAGGGCCAGGGCTTCCCAGGATTCTAAATCAGCTTCAGCAAAGTTAATTGGCTGGGACAGTGGCCCCTTCCACCCTCCTTGCTTTTCCCAGTTAACCTTCCTGGAAGTATGGTACCAGACACCTGCTGTGCACACTGTCAACGTTGGAAATGTTCTTCCAGGCTATGAGTCCTCAGACCGAGGACCCAAGTGCCACCAGTGCCCTGGCCCAGCAGCCCCATCTTACCTTTTTCATCACAGGGTGACCCTGCTTTCCACAGGCCTCAAAGAAGACAGCCAATAGCTGTAGAACAGAGCTCCAGGACGCATGGAACTTGTACGTCAGGCCCTCTTCCACTGCCCTGTCAAGGAGCAGCACAGTCAGGGCCACGGTCACATTATCCCAGGAAATAACAGGGGCTGGTAAATGACCCACAGACCCGGCTAGCCTGTACAGTAGGGGAGGGGCCCACAAGGACAAAGTCGACAGCTAGTACTCAGTAATACCCATGCTGAGTTTAGTTACACATTCCTATGTCCCATTTTCAGACAAGAAAACTGAGGCTCAGAGACAGGAAATAACCTGCCAGTCACTGCACTAGGCTCCTCAGCATGTGTACTGCTGCTGTTCTATGCTTGCTCTACCTGACCCAAGGAGGGAAGATGGCAGGGAACAGGTGGCCTGGGCAGAAAGGAAAGTCTTCAGACCCTTTCTGTGTAACCCTGGCTGGTCCCATGTGCCCCACAACAGCTGAGCTGCTGGAGACTTTAGGCAGAAAGGGCCACCATGGAGCAGTGTGTGGGCAAGGAGCAGCTGAGGTCAAAAGTCTTACTCTTTGAGAGCTCCTGAAACACCATGCCACATGTACAGGAAGCGGCCTCTGTCCCTCTGAATTAGCCACTAGAGCACCAAAGCAGGAGAGAGAACAAACAGCCCCAGGAGAGACCCAGGACCCCAGCCCCTGTCCAGGGATTGCTTAGCACTCATGGCCATGTCTGTGAATGGCCCCTAATCGGGGCTGGGGGCAGCTCAGCAGACTCTGGTCAGCCTTTTACAAGCTGGATGACCTCCCTTTCTGAGTTCTAAGAGGGGGTTACTACCAGTCTCCTAGCACAAGGTCAACAGTTTCTGCTTACTGAACATGCCTGCTGCTGCTCTCCCACTGATGAGATACCTGGGACTTGCAAGCAACAGGGCTGGATTCAAACCCAGCTCCAGGGTCTAGCAGCTCCAAGGCAGAGATCCGTGAGCCACATTTACATTCCACAGTATGGCACCTCCCTATTCTGAGTGCCTCTAAAACACAACACACCCCAACCAGCAGGAACTGCTCAGACAAGAGGTTTGGCACTTACCCCATCCTATATAGTACCCGGTACTGGGTACACTGCCCAAAGTGGTAAGTGGAGCACAGGTCATCATACTTCCAACAAGGTCCCCTTTGTACCCTCCTAACAGGGACAGCACATTCTCACCTAAACATCTTAGCGATGTACTGGGGAGGACCTGACGCTGAAGAGGTCACAGAGCCAATGTCTGCAATGTGTGGAGCCACACACTCCTTCAGCATCTCCTACAAAGAGAGGCCCCAGGCTGGCTAGTCCAAGGCAGCACATCCAGTTCCGTTCACCCTCCCAGACAGCTGCTTTTGAAGCTCCCAAAGTCTGACTCCCACTTGGAGAAGTTCCCCCAGGACAAAGCTGGGCATCCAAAGCCCAGGGTGGGCTTGCAAGACAGAGAGGCAGGCAGAACCTCTTACGTGCTCTGTTTCTCCAGCTAAGGCTGGGCTGAGGAGGCTGTGGTACCTTGAGAGTCTGGGTGGCAGCTGCCACCACTTGTGAATGAGGGGATAGCAGACAGGTCACCACTGTTCCAAAAAACCGAGCAAGATGGCCCAGCCCCAGGTCTCGCTGCATCCTGTCAAGACAAAAGGTTTCTGTGGAACCTGGCCCTGCACCTCAGAGACCTGAGCCACATCAGGTGAAAACATCTACTGGTGGTTCTCCCAAGTCAGGCCATTCCAAATAAGCACTAAGCATGGGGTGAAAAGTCCAAACTACGGAATGAGAGCTTGCCTTCATTATCACCTCCTTTTGGCCTGGCCCTCACACTTTCCAGAGTCAAATCAAAACAATAATACTGCTAATATTTGCTTAGCACTACAAACCAGCTACTGACATAACAACAGACATTTCATCCCAATCTTGAAGAAGTCAAGCCTGAGGAGTGATCTCTGGAGTCCATCTAGTAAAGAGACCCATTCCATTCCTAAGAGCACTCTCTGATTTCCACATGTGCTCGCTCGCTCTCGCTCTCTCTCTCCCCCCATTCCCCTCTCTCGCACGCACACACATGCAAAAAATTAAAAATAAAAAGATCGCATCAGGACTAGGCATGACGGCCCACAACTGTAATCTTAAGAAATTAGGACACTAAAGCAGGAGGACCAAGATGTCAAGGCCAGGCCAGGCATGTTGGCACATGTTTAATCCCAGCACTCGGGAGGCAAAGGCATGCAGATTTTTATCTGTGAGGTCAAGGCAGCCTAGTGTATATAGTATATTATAGTCAGAGCTATGTAATGAGACTCCATCTTCAAAAAAACAAACAAAACACAACAACTAAACAAAACAAAGAATCCAGCTGTGAGATGGCCCAGTGGGTGAGGTGCTTGCTGCCATGTCTGATGGCCTGAGCTCCACCCCTAGAACAAACATGGAGGAGGAGAGACCTGACTTCCAAAGTCTCCTTCCAACAAGGAGAATGATATTTCCTCTACCAAAACCCACAGAGCAAGTGAGAATCAGGTTCAAACTTGGGTCTTCAGTGTGCCTTGTTGCTCACAGCTAGCTGGCTGGTAAATGCTCCAGCCAGGAAGGAGCTGGACTGGACACAACGGCTATGCTGCACCACCCTTGCTTTTTCTAACACAAGAGCTGACCCTCATCCAGGCAGCACAGACCTGGGAGCTGAATGGCCTCTGCACACATAGTAGGCAGCCTAAAGGGAGATTGCTGGCTGACTTCTACCACATTCCTACCTGACAAGGTTGATGTGGGCTTTCTCCATAACCTTAAGCCAGGCTAGCAAGGGCTGTAAATCATTCTCACTGGGAACGTAGTCATACAAGGCCTAGAGGTGAGACAGGAATTAGCAGGTGAGTCTCAGTCAGCAGTAGCCCCAAGGATGATGACCCTTTTCTATACCCTTGGTAAAGACACTGTTAGGACCGGTCAGAACTCACAGCCACCTGGCTTCCCCTGCTCCATGCAACCTTTCCAGGCCCAACATTCCAGAAACATAAGGCTCTAGGAATGGAGTGAGATGCCTCACATACCTCCTGGGAGTCAACTGAAGCCAGAGCCCTTCTCTGAGGAAATGCACTTCAGTGTACATTTTGCAAACAATTTTGGGAGGATTTATGTAGGAGGCTTTCCTGGACCGCCAGTCCTCAAAACATGACAAGGAGACTTATGAATTATGAATGTCTGGCCTTAGCTTAGGCTGGTTTCTAGCTCTCTCTTTTAACTTAAATTAACCCATTTCTATTCATCTATGTGCTGCCCCGAGGCTCATTTCTCTCATCTATGTACCGTCCATCCTGCTTTCCTGCTTCCTCCATGTCTGGCTCCCTTTTTTTCTTGGCCCACCAGCCCTGCTTATCCCTCCTCTGCATAGCTATTTGCTGGTTGGCTTGTTATTAGAAAAATCAGGTGCCTTAGGCAGGCAAGATGAAAAAAAAATCTTTACATAGTTAAATGCAGCATAAACAAATGCAACACATCTTTATATAGTTAAACCAGTATTCTATTCCACAAATTTTATGTCTGCCTCCAAAAGTCCACCCACAAATATCAGCGGTTAAAAGCCCTGCTCAAGCTGGAATCATTTATGTTAACTAGATCAGGAAAGGGTCAGTACCCATCTCCATGTCACAAATGCAATCTCAATGGTCTGTCTGCAAGCCTGACTATTCTCTGCTGGGACAGCTTAACCCCTGCCAAGCCCAGCTAGATAGAGCAAGGCAGCAGAGCTGACACCTCCTGCAGTGCCTTCCAAAGACTTACCCTGCAGTCTTCCCTCCCCCAAATCAGGCCTCACCGTGATGATCTGAGCGTTGAGCCCTGCAGACAGAGTGCTAGTGCTGGGCTTGGCATGGAAGAGGCTATGGAAGGCCTGCATGGCACAGGCTGTCACGAGCTGCAGGAAACACACAGACTTAGAAAGGGAGCACAATTTCCACAGCTGCCCTGGAGCTCTCAAACTTCTACTCCATCATCTGAGCTAAACCCCTAGACTCCAGATTCCCTGAGAACTGTCACTCTAATCAGACACAGCAACCTGGCAACCAATAAAAAACTTGAAGTGGGAAGCTGGATAGATGGGTCATCAGTTAAGAGCTCTGGCTGCTCTTCCAGAGGACCTTGGGTTCGGTTCCTAGCACTCACATGGCAACTCACAACCATCTGTAACTCCAGTTCCAGGGGATCCAACACACACACATACAGGCAAAACACCAGTATAAAGAAAAAGTAAAAATGAATAAATCATTTAAAAAAACTGAGACATGGCTCAGTCCTAGAGCCCTTATATTGTATGCACAGAGGCCCTGAATCCAATCCCAAGTAGAAAAGACAAATTAGGGCTCAATAGGTACAGTGCCACCCAAGCCTGATGACCTGGGCTCAATCACTGAATCCAATGTCAGGGGAAGAGAGAGTACATGCACACGCACACGTGCACACACACACACAACTGAAGTCTGCTTCCAAACGGACTTAAAATGAGATGACCCGACCCATTCTGATCCCATGGATGATTCGGTGTCCTAGGCGTATGGCAAAAGCAGGTTCAGGGAAGAGAGAGCCTCATTTCTTAACAGCAGAGATGCAGGGGTTACAGACACAAACCACGACTGGAATCAGGACTGCTGTTTTTGTTGTTGGGTTCTGTTGCTTACTCAATGAACTCCCTACGTTGGCCCCATTCTTCCTGTGTCCTGAGCTTACCACATGGTTCAAGGTCATGACCCGAAGCAGAGTCTCACTGCAGCTCTTCACCAGGCCTTCCGGGCAACAGGGCAGCACATCCTTCAGCAGTGTTAACATGTGCAGTGTGGTGGTAGCCTCCTTGGAGCCTAGCAGACAAAGGCCAGTGAACTTTAGTCCTAATCCTCCTGTACGGCCCACACTTGCCCTCCACCTGCTCTGGTCCTGGCTACCTCACCTCCAGACTTCTCAATCTCCTGGATGCAGAACTTGGCAGTGGAGACAGCAGCAGGATGGTGAGTGGGGGCCTTTTCACCAAACATGAAGTCACTGCCCTTGAGAACTGAGCACACTCCATGCTGAGCAGCCTTACGGATCTGAAGGGAAAGCAAATGGGCACAACACAAGGTCAGATCAGCATCTTGGGTGCTTGACTCAACTACCAATAGCATCTGGTGAACACCCACTATATAATACCCACTGCTATGTCAAGATCGCACCACTACTGAGTCCTAAGCCTGCTAACTAGCCAAATGGCTCTGAGGCAGCCCAAATATGCAACCTCTGGACAGCGGTGTCCTCATCTTCAGACAGGGATATAGTCATTTAATTACCCAACAGTGCCAGTACCACCAAACCAGGCACAGCTCAGTGTCAACAAAGTGGCAGTGAAAGTACACAACACTTGCCTGAGGCAAAAAAAAAAAGCAAATATAAAGGTAAAAGATACCTTTGCAAAGGCTAGAAAGATGGTTCCGAGGTTAAAAGCACTGACTGTTCCTGCAGAGGACCAGGTTCAGTTTCTAGGACCCACATGGAAACTTACAACCACTCCTGGGCATCTGGTGCTCTTGTCTGGCCTCCACAGGCAACATACATGCATGCAATACACATAATACACAGGCAAAACACTTATACACCACTAGGTGTGACAGTATACACCTTTAATTTCAACACTAATAAGCAAAGGCAGGCAGATCACTGTGAGTTTTGAGGCAGCCAGGGCTATGAAATGACACCTGTCACAAAACAAAACAAACAACAAAAATACTCATACACAAATAAAAATAAGTATTTTTTTAAAAAGACACTTGGCCAGGCGTTGGTGGTACATGCCTTTAATCCCAGCTTTCAGGAGGCAGAGGCAGGCGGATTTCTGTGAGTTCAAGACCAGCCTGGTCTACAGAGTGAGTTCCAGGACAGCCTCCAAAGCCACAGAGAAACCCTGTCTCAGGGGGAAAAAAAAAATTTAATTTAATTTAATTTAATTTAAAAAGACACTTTTCTGACAAAGACTTCCAGGTTACAAGTACTTCACGTGGGGTGGGACTCCTCAGTCATATGCTCCTAGCCCTAAATTTCTTAGGAAGCAGCATAAATCCACTTGCTGAAAAGCCTGCTATAAAACAGGGACTGTATCAGGCCTGAGACTCCACACAACTCAACAGCAAGACTGGAACTATCTCTTAGTTAGGAGGCCCAGCCCATTAAGTAAGTTGCCCAAGGTGATAAGGCAAGATGAATTAAGCTGGGTGGTCGTGGCACACACCTTTAAAAACAAAAAACAAAAGGAAAGAATCCAGCTCAGAACTGGGACTGGTGCTGCAGGCTTTATAATTCAGCTACTGGGGAGGCTGAGGACAGAAGGTGAAAGTTCAAGGTCTGCCTAGAATGCAGATAAGTTCAAAGCTAACTCAGGGAGCTTAGTAAGACCCTCTCTCAAAACAAAAAAAGCAAAACTTCTCAAAACAAAAGAGCCAAACTGGACTGAGGATATAGGCCAATGGTAGAGTACTTGTCAAATATATATATGGCCCTAAGTTCACTCCTCAATATTGCAGCAACAAAGAAAAGGAGCGGGGAATCCAAGTTAGGTCCGTATGGCTCCAGATCATATGTCACTGCCAAGGGAGAAAGGAGGACTGAGAGGCTACAGACTCTGAAGCACTGGACTGAAGAAATGAGAAAGGGTGCTCCTCATTTTCTGGGTTTAAGAGGACAAGGCCCAGAGCAGAATCTCAGGACTTCGGCTGGGAATGGTGGTGTAGCCCTTTAATCCCAGCGCAGGTGGACTTCCAGTTAAAAGCCAGCCTGGTCTACATAGCAAGTTCCTGGACATAAAGGGGCTATTAAGTGAGACCTTGTCTCAAATAACAACAACAAAATGCAACATCTCAGGACTTAGGGTTGAAGAGGTAACTTAGCAGGTAAGGGTGCTTGTGTAAATGTGAGGACCTGAGTTCATCTTGTGGGCTCTGTAAACATCTGCACACAGGTCTCTTTCTTACACACACACACACACACACACACACACACACACACACACACACACACACACAAATAAAAAAGAATCTGAAAAAAAAAAAAGTCAGGCATAGGTTACAGCACTTGTAAACCCTGTCAATACAAAGAGTGCAGACAGGAGGATCACTGGGGCTTACTGGCCTCTAGCTTTGCTCCAGACTTCACGAGAGACTCTGGGAATAAAGGGATAAGGCTGAGAATGGTAAGGGCAGGACACTTTTGTATGCATGTGTGAGTATGTGTATCTACACACAGGTGCATGCACTACTCACATACACACAACTAACAAAAAAACAAGAAAAACAAAACAAAACAAAAAGACCCTAAAGTCACCTTCCCAACCTGGCTCAGAAAAGTTGACTCACACTGGGGTACCCCGACAGTCTTACCTTGGGTTTGGCATGCACAGTGAAGCTCAGCAGCCCATGGTACACCTGAAGGGTTATAGGATAGCCCCAGGCCTCCAGGTCTTGTTTCCGAAGAAGGGTGGCCAGGCAGGAGAGGACCTTAAAGAAAAATGTCAGAAAGTCCCTCAGCTCTACCAGCCTCAGGCAAAGAGTTCAGGGTCTCACCAATCCTGGGAAAGCCCCAAGAGATCTGTTTGAGGCTCCATGGAATGCCTAAACCTCTCCCAAGGAGAAAAAGGAAGGAAGGAAGGAAGGAAGGAAGGAAGGAAGGAAGGAAGGAAGGAAGGAAGGAAGGAATGGTCCATGCTTTAACCACATCCAGGGAACTCAGCAATCCGCAGGCACTGACCCATCTGAGTGCAGAGGTGGAGCCACTGCTCGCCTGGGCAGACATGATGTTCATGAAGGATTTGGAGGTATCGGAGAACTTCTTAATGAGCACAGGACTGGGCACACTGTAGGGAGAATAGAGAGTCAATCCAGAGAAGCCAAAGAAAAACAACTGAGACAGGCCCTGGAGTCAAGAGAGGAGCACTGCTAGCTCAGCTACTCAGCGAGTCACCAGTCAGTAGAGGGGCTCATCTTTCTGCCATTCAGGTTACTATGCTTTCAATGCCTAAGTTCCCCACCAGCCAGCTGCGTACTGTCTAATAAGGGGATCACACGGTCACAAAAACTCATACAAGCCCCCTCTCCTTCCTTGTGTAGCCTGGTGACTCAGTCCCACTGCCCTTTCCCAGGAACCAACATTCATTCCAGGATGTAACAGCCAAAGTCAATTCCAGGGCCTGATGCAGAATGTACTGCTGGGCCTTCTTTGGATTTTTTTCCCTGGGATTTTTGTTTGGTTAGTTGATTTTGATCTTTCAGTTTTTCTTAAATTATGTATATGTTTGTTTGTGTGTGTGTATGTGTGTGTGTGTGTATCTATGTGTGGGTATATGCTTATGAGTGCAAGTGCCTGTGGAGGCTGGAGTCATTGAGTCCCCTGAAGCTGGAGTTCTGAGCTGCCCTGGATGGGTACTGGGAATTGAACTCTTATCCTCCACAGTACGAAACTCTTAGCTGCTGAGATACTATTGGAGCCAGCCCCTTTGTTCACTTTTGGTTGTTTTTGTTTGTTTGTTTTTCGAGACACGGTTTCTCTGTACCTTTGGAGCCTGTCCTGGAACTCGATCTGTAGACCAGGCTGGCCTCGAACTCACAGAGATCTGCCTGCCTCTGCTTCCCAAGTGCTGGGGTTAAAAACATGTGCCCGGCATTTTGTTCATTTTTTGAGACAAGGTTTCATGTAGCTCAGTCTGGCTTCAAACTTACAGTATAGCCAAGGATAACCCTGAACTGATACATCTGCCTCTACCTCCCAAGTGCTAGGATTACAGGTGTGTGTCATCACAAATGGTGCTCAAATAGCTTCTTAAAATATTTATTTTTTGATTGCTAATTGTGGTAGAATATACATTCATAAAATTTTCCACCGGGCGTTGGTGGTACACACCTTTAATCCCAACACTCGGGAGGCAGAGGCAGGCAGATCCCTGTGAGTTCAAGACCAGCCTGGTCTACAAGAGCTAGTTCCAAGATAGGCTCCAAAGCCATAGAGAAACCCTGTCTTGAAAAAAAAACAAAAAACAAACAAAAAAAAGATTTACCATCTCAGGTGGGTGGCGGCGGCGGCGCACACCTTTAGTCCCTTTAATCCCAGCACTTGGGAGGCAAAGACAGTCTGATCTCTGTGAGTTCAAGGCCAGCCTGGTCTACAAGAGCTAGTTCCAAGATAGGCTCCAAAACTACACAGAGAAACCCTGTCTTGAAAAAAAAAAAAAAAAAAAAAAAACAGCAAAAAACAAAAACAAAAACAAAAAACAAACCTATCTTAAGTTCTAAAAGTTAACTTTAAATATCAACTTGACACAACTGAGAATCACTCAATGAGACTCGATGAGGCTCCGTCTATACTGGCTTGGCCTATGGGCATGGCTATAGGGTTTCCATTATGGGTGTTACCTTTTCCTAGGCAAGGGATCCTGAACTGTGTAAAAGACTGGAGAATCAGCTGGAGGAATGGCTCAACCCTTAAAGAACACTTGCTGTTCTTGCAGAGGACATGGGTTCAATTCCCAGCACCCACACTGGGTCAATCACCGCTGATGGTATTCCAGGAGGTCTGACTCCTTTCTCAGGTCTCCCTTGTACCTGCACACTCAAGGTGCACATAAACACTCAAGCTCACACACATAAAGACACAAAGACTGAGAAATGGAACTGTTCACATTCCTTATGCTCTGCTCCTGGACTGCGGATGTGATGTGACCAGTCACTTTAAGCTCCCGTGGCCTTGACTACTGTGATCTGGAACTGCAAGCTTTTTCATTTTCTCCCCTAAGTGACTTTGTGTCAGGATATTTTATCACAACATAAAAATGCAACTAAAACACATATATTCTGAAGCTTTCAGAAGTATCTGATTCCACAGCATAGGTATAGTCACACTGCTATAATATTTATAATACATTTAATTGCCAGGCAGTGGTAGCACATGCCTTTTATCCCAGCACTCGGGAGGCAGAGGCAGGCAGATCTTTGAGTTCAAGGCCAGTCTGGTCTACAAGAGTGAGTTTCAGAACAGTCAAGGCTACCCAAAGAAACCCTGCCTCGAAAATACATATTTGTATTTATATGTGTATAATCATCTCTCTCTCTCTCTCTCTCTCTCTCTCTCTCTCTCTCTCTCTCTCTCTCTCTCTCTCTCCCTCTCTCTCTCTCTGTGAATGCACTCACATGACTGCTGGCACCTGTGGAGCCACAGTCACAGGAATTTGTGAACTGCCTGATCAGGGGTACTAAGATCTGAACCCTGGTCTCATGACTAAGCAGCAAGTGTTCTTAACTGCTGAGCTGTCTCTCTCTAGCCCAAACATTTTCATCTTGCTGGAGACTGACTGACTGACTGACTGACTGACTGACTCTCTCTCTCACTCTCTCTCTCTCTCTCTCTCTCTCTCTCTCTCTCTCTCTCTCTCTCTCTCTCTCTCACACACACACACACACACACACACACACACACACACACACACCACAGAAAAACCAAGTATCCAAGTATCTTGTCAAGCCCAAGCTGGACTCACCGCTTTAAGACAAGGTTCAGTAAGTAAGCAACAGCAGCCAATGACTCTGGGGACTCCACTGCTTCCATTGTTGTCATCTGAGGGCCAAAGTGAGGGGGGAATAACCTTATGTTATTTTATTTATATATTCTTTGCAATCTTTTGTCTCCCAAGTGCCCTAGTAACCTTCTGTGACTCAGTTTTTTCTTATAAAATAGGGATAAGAATATTTCATCTTGGGTGGTGGTGGCACATGCCTTTATCCCAGCACTCTGAAGGTGGGGGCAGGCAGATCTCTGAATTCTGAGTTCAAGGCCATCCTGATCTACAGAGTTAGTTCCAGGACAGCCTCCAAAGCCACAGAGAAACCCTGTCTTTAAAAAAAAAAAAAGAAGACTGTATCATCTTGTGCAGCTGAATAACTAAAGCACCTTCTCACCATGTGAAAGCCCTGAATTCCCAGTTCTGCAAAGAAAACAAAAGCCAAAGCAGGATGATGCTGTCCATGCAGTCACAGCACGTCAGAGGCTAAGCTAGGAAGGCTGGCATCAGTTCAAGACCATCCTGAGCTACACAGTGAAAACCTATTACAAACATAACTACCCCCAACTTTCCTTCACTATCAGGTAACTTCTGGAAAACTATATGCTACATTCATGAGAATAAAAACAATACATGGGATTTTAGTATCATTATAGAAATAATCTTGTTCTGTTTGCCCCTAAAAGGGCCACAGGGACTCCGAGATCACACCTTGGAAGTCACTTTTTCTAAAGATCTTCCAGTTCTAATTTACCTTCATAAAGCAGTGGACTTTCATCTTCCAGGGCTGAAATGGTAAATCCCACCAATCTTACCAAGCCCCCAGAGGATAGAAGCACTTTCACCTAACAAAGTTGCCCTGCCCCATAGCCTTGACTGACCTGCTGCTCTGAACACCCAGTCCCAGGTCACACTTACTCACCAGAGCAGCAAAGTACTCGGTCTCCGTCTCCTTGCCTCCCTGGGATCGAATCACCTCAGTGACAGCAGCCAGGACAGCACAGATCTACACAGAAGGAGGAAGTGTCTAAGATGTACCTTAAACCCAGCCCTGGACTGCAGGGTCCCTTTCCCCTTCTCCTTCACTAATTAATGTCCTGATAAAACCCCAAGTCAGACAAGACAGGGCCAGCATCCAGAAATGACCACACACCACAGGGCCTAGCCATCAGGAGGCCCCAAAACACGATTGCTCCAATGCCACCTCAAGGACACCATTTCTTTTCCTTCTTTCCTTCCTTTCTTTTTTTAAGACTGGAACTCACAGAGATCTGCCTGTTTCTGCTTCTTGGGTGCTGGGATTACAACTGCCCAGCCCAAGACACTATTTCTTTTCTTTTCTTCTTTTTCTTTTCTTTTCTTTTTTTTTTTTTTGCTTTTTTTTGAGACAGGGTTTCTCTGTGTAGCTTTGGAGCCTGTCCTGTTCTGGAACTCTGGAGACCAGTCTGGCCTCGAAACTCACAGAGATCCCCCTGCCTCTGCCCTCCAAGTGCTGGGATTATAGGCGTGCGCCACCATTGCCCGGCTTTACTTTCTTTTTATTTATTTGATGTGTCTTTCACATCATGCTCTTGATCCCACTCATTTGCCCAACCCTTCTCATGTATCTTCTGCCCCTGCAATGCTCCCCCACAAAAAAACAAAATTTAAGAGGAAAAAAAGAAAAAGGAAAAAATTAAAAACCTCATTATGGAAGCTGCAGTGTGACACAGTGAGCCATACAGTAAACACTTTTATACAGATATCTTTACTTGCAAGTGTTCATTGCAAAGATTCACTGATCTGGTTTGAGGCCTCTGGTTTCTGCTACACTATTGATGCTGGGCCCTCACTGGGACTCCTCTTGGATATCCTGTTGTGCTGTGTAGTGGAGATTCTGTAGCTTCAGGTCTGTTGGTCAGGCCCCTTCTTGAGCTCCAGCAGATCACAGATAGGGTGGATGTTGGGGTGGGCCAAGTCACAGCCCTGGGCCTGAGCAGCTGCAGGCTTGGTGAGCCTGCCAGTTCTCCACCTCCCACCCCACATCCTCAACAAGGGTGAGCTCTCCTGCATTGCCCCAGCTAATTCACCATTATAGCAAGGGCTGGGGACAGTTGTCCTGCTTTCACAACCTCAGGTTCTGCTCTCCCTCATACATACACCATCAGGGCCAGTTCTACTGTGTTGCAAAATCCAATTGCAGGGGTTGCTCTCCCGAATGCTGAAGCTAGTGTGGGGCAGGGACAGCCCTCCACCCTCCGCTTGTCTCAGACACCCATGGTAAAACACCGATGTGCATAAAATAGAAATAAATTAGAAAAAAAGTTCAACCCAACACAATCCTCCTGCCTCAGCCTTCTAAGTGCAGAGATTACAGGCATGAACAGGCATGTAGCTCAGAAAACAACAGATTTAAATGTTGTATGACCATTGAAAGAAATTAACAACAACAATGGTGGGGGGAGAATAATTAGATACAATAACTTGGAAATACTGTTTGGTGGGGGACAAAGTTGGAGAGCAATGGATATAAAATATAATCATTTTTTAGTAAACCCTAGTAAAAATTATACAAAAAGTTGAACAGAATCAAGCATGGTGGTGCACATCTATAATCCCAGTACTCACAAGGCTGTGTCAAGAGGACTACAGTGAATTTGAGACCTACCTGGGCTAGACTAAAAAGACCTTGTTGTCAGGCACGGTGACCAAAACTTTTAATCCCAACACTTGGGAAACAGCCATATGGATCTCTTGAGTTCAAGGCCAGCCTGGTCTACATAGCAAGGCATAGGCCAGTCAGGGGTAGAGTGAGACCTTGGTCAAAAATAACACCCCCTAGCTAGGGCTGGACATCTAGAAGGCTCAATGGTTAAGAATTCTTGCTGCTTTTGCACAGGACTGGAGTTTGGTTCCTAGCACCCACACTAGGTAGCTCACATGCACTTCTAACTCTAGCTCCAGGGGACATGATCTCCATGGGCACAATACACACATACACAAATAAGTAGAAAGTAAAAAAGTAAAAAATTGACCATTAGCATATTGATATGCTAACATTTTTAAATATACTGATCAAATACGGTAATCTTTCTTTCTTTCTTCCTTTCCTTCGAGACAGGGTTTCTCTGTGTAGCTTTGGAGCCTATCCTGTCACTTGCTCTGTAGACCAGGCTGACCTCAAACTCACATAGATCCGTCTGCCTCTGCCTCCCAAGTGCTGGGACTAAAGGTGTCACCACCAATGCCTGGCTCAAATATGTTAATTTCACCTATTTCTTTTAACCTTTAAATGTAGCTTCCAGAAACTTCAACATTATACGTGTGGCTCATTTTACATCACCACTGGGCAGTGCTAGTCTAGAAATACACACAATTACCCATTAACACTGGAAGAAATCAAATTAGGAGACTAATTATAACATTTTATTCTATTTATATCACTTTGTATCATTTAGTATTTTGATATTCCTTTTTTTGTTTTGTTTTGTTTTTCAAGGCAGGGTTTTTCTGCGGCTTTGGAGGCTGTCCTGGAACTAGCTCTTGTAGACCAGGCTGGTATCGAACTCACACAGATTCAACTGCCTCTGCTTCCCAAGTGCTGGGATTAAAGGTGTGTGCCACCAATGCCCGGCCCTTGATATTCCTTTTTTAAACACTAAAAAATATAAGCATATTAACTTTGAGGTGTACATTAAGTAAAACATTTCTTGTTAACTACAACACAGTCTAACCATGGCCATTCACTATGAACTTTGCTGCACACTGGTGTCCCTGGAAATACACAGAAAAATTCTTGTGTTCAGTACAGTTGAGGAGACAAATGTCTTCAAGGATTTTACTCAGCAGAGATATTCTTTAAAAAGTGGAATCTAGTAGTCAGGCATTGGTGGTACATGCCCAGCACTCAGGAGGCAGGCCGATCTCTGTGAGTTCAAGGCCAGCCTGGTCTACAGAGTGAGTTACAGGACAGCCAGGGCTACACAGAGAAAACCTGTCTCAAAAAAAGACACACACACACACACACACAGAGAGAGAGAGAGAAAGAGAGAGAGAGAAAGAGAGAGAGAGAGAGAGAGAGAGAGAGAGAGAGAGAGAGAACGAGAACTAGGGGGGGGATTCCAGATGGCTCAGTAGTAAAGGCACTTGCTTCCAAGATTGACACCTGAATTTGATCCCTGAGCCCTACATGATGGAAGAAGAGAAAGGACTCCCAAAAGCTGTCTTCTGACCTCCACGAAAAAGCCACACACACACACACACACACACACACACACACACACTCTCTCTCTCTCTCTCTCTCTCTTCTCTCTCTCTATATATATATATATATATATATATATATTACAATTTGCTCAACATTGTGGCACACCCTTTAGCCCCAGCACTTGAGAGGGAAAAGTAGGTTGGTCTCTATGAATCTGAGGCGAGTCTGGTCTATGTAGGGAAACCTTGTCTCAAAAAATAAACAAAAATTTAAAAGTATATATGCACATTTACCACGCACACATTTTTTAAGTGGACTCTGCCCCACGTGGGTACTGTGTAAAGGGCACAGATGGTAAGAGAGATGACACATCATCCAGAAATGCCAGTTGCTGTCACCAGATCTGAAAGAAAATAAGCCCTGAATGTGCCACGCCTACTGTCCTACAACTGCCAGAGCCAATCTCCTACCTCTTTGTGAGCAGCTGAGTTGGATTCCCAGAAGCGCTGCACTTTGCTGAAGGTGACGTTTGTACAGTCGGACAAGCCACTCAGGAATGTGCCCGAGGACTTCTCACTGAAAGGCACCTCCAGGTCTTGGTCCATGGCCGTCTCCGGGGTTTGGCTTTTGCCCAGGCTCAGGGTCCCCGACTGCAGCTCATTATGCAACTTCACAGCATCCACAGTCAGGTCGCTCTTGCCTGAGAACCGGAGTTACAAGGTAATGGCCCCACTTTCACCCAACTTTCCTCTGGCTAAAGTAACAGAATTCCCAAGAATAAAACCAGAACGGTTCAGACCCCCAACTCCAACGACTGGATTCTGAACCCAAGCCGCCCGCCTCCACAACAGACCCGTGTATGCTGGCAACTTTCAAAGCCCAGAGAAAAGAACCCCCGATCCGTTTCTGCTTCCTAGTATTAAAGGCACAACATCCAGAGCCGAAGACCTATGTGGCTTAGTAACTGACTGTTCGCTTAACGTGCACAAGGCCCTGGGTTCGATCCTTAAACCCCACTCCCAACACACACAAAACTCTAAAGAGCCACCCAAGGGTAGTGACGGCCATGTATCCTTCACCTGACGCTGCGCTACCCTAGACAAGTCATTTCCCTTCAGGGGACAGTTTCCGCATCTGTCAAACTCGAGGGGCGGGCCTTCGAAGTGAGCTCCAGGCTGACGTCCTAACCAGGACGGGCCTAGACGCCCTCCACGAAGACGCCGCCCGCGGAACCCCGCGGAAGCCCGCGAAACCCCGCGGCCGGGCCGGGCCGGGCCGGGCTACCTGACGGACGGCTGAAGAAGCGGCTGCGAGCGGCCTGGCGGTGGCGGCAGGTGGCGGGGTTGCTGTCGCTGCTGTGGCCTTTCTTCCAGCGCTTCAGCTTGGCCGAGACACCGGAGTGCAACTTCCCCGAGCGACCCATGGCGACCAAACTGTGGCCCGGACTCGCTCAGAGAAACCGCGTCCAGCCACGCCGCGGAGACAGCAGAACCCACGTGTGTCCCCGGCCGGCTTCGCGGCCTCTTCCTGTGACGTCACTTCCAGGCTCCCGTCCGTTACTACGGCAAAAACTATCAACATCCGGTCTGGGGATCCCTCTTTGCGCTGAGGTCTTAGAGCACTAGGAAAAGAGTTCTGGTGTTCCGTCGCAGTGCGAGGCCATGGAGAAAGCCTTATAAAACAGGGATTTCTTTGGAATTGAAAAACAAGTCGGGCGTTGGTGGCGCACGCCTTTAATCCCCGAACTCGGGAGGCAAAGTTCGAGGCCAGCCTGGTCTCCAGAGCGAGTGCCAGGATAGGCTCCAAAGCTACACAGAGAATCCCTGTCTCAAAAAAAAAAAAAAAAAAATCAAAGCAAATGTACATTTATATTAGTCTCAAGAAAATCCCTTGTTAAAGCGGCGGCGGCGGCGTCACGCCTGCTATCCCATCAAACTGGAGGATTGTCGCGAGTTTGAAGCCAACCTAGTCTACACACCGCGGGATTAGCAAACTCCTGTCTAAAACAAAGTAACATAACTTCTATAATCCCAGCGCCTAGGAAGCGAGGCAAATTGATCCCTGTGAGTTCACGGCCAGCCTGGTCTATATGGTGAAAACTTGTCTCAATGCCCAATAAAGGGCTGGAGAGATGGCTCAGGGGTTAAGAGCACTGGCTGCTCTTCCAGAGGTTCTGAGTTCAATTCCCAGCAACCACATGGTGGCTCACAGCCATCTGTAATATGATCTGGTGCCCTCTTCTGGCCTTCACTGTATACATGGTAAATAAATCTTTGAAAAAAAAAAAAAGCCCAATAAAGTTAAGCCAAAAGAAAAAAGAAAAAAAAAAAAAATGCCGGGCGATGGCGCACGCCTTTAATCACAGCACCCGGGAGGCAGAGGCAGGCGGATCTCTGTGGGCTCGAGACCAGCCGGGTCTACAAAGCCACCAAGAAACCCTGTCTCGAAAAAACAAAGACAAAACAAAACAAAACAAAAGAAAAAAAAACACGCATAAGCTCTATTCTGTTCAGTTTGTTGCTGCTTCTCACTTTAGAAGAATCCACCCCCCCTGGATTTTTCCTTTTAATAAATCTCTTGGTTTGTTGCACAGTGTGACACTTTTAAGGAGGGGAGCCCAGTTGTAACAACTTTGGCTAGAGCCAGAGTGGCGGCAGAACTGTAACACTTTCACTGGGAAACTTTTCCCTAGTGGAGCAGCATTGTTACACTTCAGGGGGCCTGAGCAGAGTTGAAACACTCTCACTTGGGGAAATACTCCCTAGCAGACAAAACTGTATCACTTCCCCAGACCTAGGCAGCGCTTTAACAGCTTCACGGAGGAAACCCTCCCTGCCAGAGCATAGTTGTTACACTTGTATTGGGGTAACGTATCCCTGGAGCAGTGCAATAAGCTGCTAGTTTACGGTGACTTTGTTGTATTCCTTGGTTGATGACTGCCAGAATACCTTTCCATCGAGCTGCAATACTTACAAGAGTCAAAAACCTGTGGAGATAAAGATGAAAATATATTGGCCTGCAGAGAAAAAAGAGCAACTGTTGGTGTTCTAGACTTGCTTTGCAAGTTGAAACCACAAGGAAATGCACATACCCACCCGAAAAGGCAAAACTGAAAGAGTATTTGTGCAAATGTTAGTAAGGGTGCATACAGCACTGTCTACATGTTGGTGTGAGCCACCACCAACCAATAAGAAATAAGTCTTAAAAAAAAACTAATACTGGCGGGGCGGTGGTGGCACACGCCTTTAAGCACTCAGAGGCAGAGGCAGGTGGATCTCTATGAGCTTGAGGCCAGCCTGGTGTACAAAGTGAGTTCCAGGACAGCCATGGCTGTTACACAGAGAAAATCTGTGGAAAAAGGAAGAAGAAGAAGAAAAGAAGAAGAAGGAAAAGAAAAAGAAAAGAGAAAAGAAAAGAAAGACTTCTATGCTCAGGAGGCATATGCCAGCAGATCTTTGAGTTTGAGGCCAGCCTGGTCTACAGAGCAAGTTCCAGGACAACCAGGGCTACACAGAGAAACCATCTTGCAAAAAATATTTATTTCTGAAATTATGTGTCTGTACAACTGTGTAATGGAATATGCACCTGAGTTGGGGTACGTGTGGAAGCCAGAGCATCAGATCCCCAGGAGATGAAGTTACAGGTAGTTAGCTCAGGTCTTTGGCAAGAGCAGTATGAATTCTTTAACTGCTAAGCCATCTACCCAGCCCCTGCTCCCTGTTTGTGTTTTAAGAAAAGGTCTCATGCAACCCATGCTGGCCTCAAACTCACAGAAACCCTTCTGCTTCTGCTTCCTAAGTGATGGGATTACAGGGATGAGCCATAACATCCAACTTGTCTTGTAATATCTACTAAAAGAAAATGTATGCCTATTTCACCCAACAATTCATTCCTAAATATACACCCAACACAGACGTTTCCTGACATACTGAAAATGAGATAGAAGAGTACTAGAAATGACCAAATGCCCATCAACAGAATGGATTAACTCAACTAGGAAATAAGGTTATGTAATGGGATATTTCAGCATTTATATACAGTTTCTGCATAGCACATGCAAATATGATCTATGTTAAATGAAAGACTCCAGACATGAAAGAATGCATATTGTGCACTTCTACTTAAATTCATTCCAAAAACAAACAAAGTCTACCACATTAAGTCTCCAGAGCACTGGAATATGCAAGAGGCATGTAGTTATATTCTAGTATTTTAGTTTACATAGATGCATTCACTGAGAGGTGATTGAGTATTTGTCTACTAACCTGCATGTATTTTTTGTTTGTGTGTTTCTTTCCTTTTCAAAACATGACTTCTCTGTGTAGCTATGGTTGTCCAGGAACTTGCTCTGTAGATCAGGCTGGCCTCAAACTCAGAGATCTGCCTGCTCTTTCCTTTTTCTTCCCAGTCCCCTTTTCTCAGCCTTACCACCAGGTCTCAGCCTGTGACCCAGGATCAGGGCCATGGGAGAGCAGTGGAGCTGTCTCCTGAGGATGGGGAAACAAAGGCCTAAAATCTGTGATGTCTTCTGTATTCTCTACAGTGATGCGTTGCCAATATTACCTGTGTGATTTTTTTGTTTGTTTTTTATTTTTTTTTTTTTGAGACAGGGTTTCTCTGTGGCTTTGGAGGCTGTCCTGGAACTAGCTCTTGTAGACCAGGCTGGTCTCAAACTCACAGAGATCCGTCTGCCTCTGCCTCCCGAGTGCTGGGATTAAAGGCGTGCGCCACTACCGCCCAGCTACCTGTGTGATTTTTAAACAGCAGATGGCCATGTAGCATATTCTTGCTTGGGATTCATGGCAATCCTTCTGCCTCAGCATGTTGAATGCTGGAATTACAGGTGTACACTTCTATGTTCGGCTCATATTATATTTTTTAATTATTTATTTTTAATTTCTTGTGCATTGGTGTATCCTGTATGTATGTCTCTGCGAGGCTGTTGGATCCCCTGGAAAAGAAGTTATAGACAGCTGTGAGCTGCCATGTGAGTGCTGGGAATTGAACCCAGCTCCTCTGGAAGAAGATCTTAACCACTGAGCCATCTCTCCAGGCCCACATATCATACAGTTTACATTTTAATTAATACTGAAGCCATTGGGTCATTATTAGGAGTCAGTGTGAAAATGTGTGTATGTTGTTTCCTTTTCTCACTTCTGTGACAAAAATGCCTGGCAAAAGCCATTTAAAGGAGGAGGAATTTATTTTGCTCACGGTTTGAGGGTACAGCCCACGTTGTAGGGAAAGCGTGGCGCTAGGAGTGTTAGCCGGTTGCACATTGTGCCTGCAATCAGGAAGCAGAGAGAGAGAGACAGAGATAGGAGAGAGAGAGAAAGAGAGAGACAGAGAGAGGAGAGAGAAAGAGAGACAGAGACAGAGGAGAGAGAGAGAAAGAGAGAGGGGGGAGGGAGGCTGGTGGTTACTTGCTTTCTTCTAGTCAAGTCTAGGACCTCAGTCCATCAAATGTTGATGTCCACATTCAGGATAGGTCTTCCTATCTCAGCTGAACATCTCTGGAAATGCAATCAGACAAACCACACACACAACACTAGAGATTTGTCTTCTAGGTGATTCTAAATTCTGTCAAGTTTACAATTAAAATTAACCAACACAGTGTGTCTATGTCAAAACAAGGAAAATTTCTATTAGCAGTTAATGGTACTTTGCATGAGTGTAGAGGTACATCTTCTCCACAAGAGGGAGCATTTCCAGGAACTTGGGCTATACCCATACATAATGGCTGCAATATTGACTAGGCTAGGATTTTGCAGCTCATGACTGAGGTGCCGACTCTCCCAGCCTTTTGGTGAACAAAAGAAACCTCCTCACCTCCAAACTGTGTGCACAAGAAGCACACTTCCACCTTGCAGAGGCTTTAGTTATGTTCAGGATCACTCAAATCACATAAGCTATACAAGGAACCACATATAGTATGCACACCAGACTTAAACCATTTGAATTGGGACCATGTCACCTTATTCTCTATGATGGCCATTCTTGGTTGTCAACTTGTCTACATCTGGAATTAACTGAAACCCAAATGGCTGAGCACACCTGTGAGGATTTTTTTTCTTTTTTTTAATATTTATTTATTTATTATCTATACAGTGTTCTGCCTGTGTGTATGTTTGCACGCCAGAAAAGGGCACCCGATCTCATTCCAGATGGTTGGGAGCCACCATGTGGTTGCTGGGAATTGAACTCAGAACCTCTGGAAGAACAGTGTTCTTAATCTCTGAGCCATCTCTCCAGCCCTGCAATCAGACTTTGTATACCTTTATCAGAACCAGAATATAGTGGCAATTTCCAGGATCAATACAGCTGTAGTTGCCAGGATACAGTGAAGTTTACAAGTCATACAGGATACACAAGATTAATGTCTAAGATCAATTGTCCAGTCAAACTTCCATGATTCATTGATTTCCAAGGGAAAATACAGAGAAACACAAAGCAGCCTGAATGCTTCACTGCTTGAGGGAGTGTGTTGGTCTCTCAGGAACTAGAAGCCACACTGTGCCCCAGAAGCCATGGACTCCAACCTGAAAAACCTATGATGAATGCCTCTCAAGTCAGCTAGGCCAGGCCAACTCCATGACTCCCTGAAAGCCTACATAAAGGACATGGAAGAAAGAAGCTTGCTCTCTCTTTACCTGCTGGCTCTTACTCCTGCTAGCAAGTTTATTCCTTCACTGGCATTACAGCCTACTTCTTTGGGATCCCAGCATAAACTAAATGAAGACCAGATGAGACATCCAGCTGAGTGTACTCAACAACTACTAGATTCTTGGACCTTCCATTGTTAAATAGCCATTGTTGTAGTAGCTAAACCACAGCCTGTAAAACATCCTAATAACTCCCCTATGTGTGTGTGTATACACATATATAGCATATATATCACAATATAAAATATCATATATTTATATATAAAGATTTATGTGTATTTGTAAGATATATGTTTGTCAAGGTTTTCTAGATGGATAGAACTTGTAGAATGAATAATAAATATATACTCTGAGCCTCAGGTTTTTGAATGTGTCAAATGGGGATGATAAGAATGCCTACTCAAGAGCCCGGATAGCTCAGTCAGTAGAGCATCAGACTTTTAATGCCAGGTGTTGGTGGCACACACCTTTAATCCCAGCACTCAGGAGGCAGAGGCAGGTGGATCTCTGTGAGTTCGAGGCCAGCCTGGTCTCCAGAGAGAGTGCTAGGATAGGCTCCAAAGCTACACAGAGAAACCCTGTCTCAAAAAACAAAAACAAAACAAAACAAAAAATGCCTACACTCATAGGCTTCACAAAAACCTAAATGGGAACACAATGTGGTGATATTTTGTCTATGATCTAACAAATAAAACTTGCCTAAGGATCAGAGTACAAAGCTAGACACACTAGTTAGCCATAAAAGGCAGGTAATGGTGGCACACACCTTTAATCTCAGCATCCAGGAGACAGAGGCAGATGGATTTCTGTTAGTTCAAGGCCACCCTTGGCTACACGAAACTGATCCAGTCTAAAAGAGAAACAGAGCTCACACAAAGGTGATCTCCCCACTTGGGATCCCAGGCCTTTAACCCCAGCACTAGAGAGGAATACAAGGTGGGAGAAGACAGGAGCTGAGGTTTCCTTGAGACGGGTGCAGTCTAGGCAGGCAGTCTGAGGATGCAGTCTGAGGACAGGATCGCCCCTTTGGTCTGAGCATTGGTAAAGGTGAGAACTCTCTGGTAGCTGGCCGCTTTGCTTTCCTGACCTTCAGCTTTAACCCCAATACCTGTCTCTGTGTTTTCGTTAGTAATATCAACTAGAATTCGTGCCTCAGAGCACACCACTGGGGTATGGTAAGCAGGTGTGTTTCTGTCAAAAAGCTAGCCTTGAGTTCCAAAATATCTGTTTATAATTTAAGCTTTCCCAAATGAAAAACATGGGTTCAGTGATTACCCAAGGGCATAAGACCTGACTGCTGGGCAGAAGCCCAGAGAGACAACTCCTAATTAGAAACTCCTTCTGTAGGCACATCTATAAAAACCACCTGTGAGGCTCCAGCGGAGAGAACAGAGCTACCACACCCAGCGAGCTAAAGCCAGAAGGAGCAGAAAGGTCTTCTATAGGTCAGTGGTTTTGTAATCTGTTAGGACACTGCACAGTAGGGAAGGGAAATTGAAGGTTAGCCTCTTGTCCCAAACAAAGAGGAAGTCTGTGGCCTGGGTGTTTAACTTAGGGTTCTAGCTCTGGGGATGGAGAAAGCCTTTATTAACCTAAGCAACCCATCAGGACAATCTGGGTGGGGCCCAGCCCTTACTGAGTACTTGGAAGCCTGGGTTTGAAGCCGCATCCTGATGTATGACATGGGATAGGTGACCAAATTTTAAAGTTCCCATGTCTGTTTGCTGTTCTGTCACTATAGTGAGACAATGCATGTGAGGTACTTAGCATCACTTTGCACACAGTCCCTGAAGAAGGCCAGCAAGATTGAAAAGCCGCTTAAGGAAGGCAGAGCCATGCCTCTCAACTCCAGTGGCCTTGAGTGGAGCAGGGAAGTAAGCTTCAGCAGATGAGGAAGTATGAGGCTAGTCCATGGTCACCTGGGGGGAAGAGTTATGCCATTCGTTAGTCAACTGTTAGGTGGTTGTTGCTAGTAGAGTAGCCACAGATGCAAACTGCTTTTGTCCAACTACTCAGAGATGAGCTGTCTTTGACTAAGTAGTTTAAAGCTTGTGAAGGCAATTTTTTGTCATGGTAACAGAACAATCTTTCCCAATGATACAGTCCTTTTCTTCCCCTCCTCCTTTTTCTTTTTGTTGTTGTTGTATTTAGAGACGGGATTTCTCAGTATATCCCTGACTGTCCTGGAACTCACTCCTTGAAATCAGACATCTGCCTTTCTCTGCCTCCCTAGAGCTGGGATTAAAAGGTGTGCACCACCACTACTGGTATGGCATCATCATCATCATCATCATCATCACCATCATCATCATTATTATTTTATTATTTTATCATTTTATCAAGACAGGGGATCCCTGTGTAACAGCTATAACCCTCTTTTTTTATGATTTATTTTAGTTTTTTGTTGTTGTTGTTGTTTTCGAGACAGGGTTTCTCTGTGGCTTTGGAGGCTGTCCTGGAACTAGCTCTTGTAGACCAGGCTGGTCTCGAACTCACAGAGATCCTCCTGCCTCTGCCTCCCGAGTGCTGGGATTAAAGGTGTGCACCACCAACGCCCAGCTACGATTTATTTTAGTTTTAATTTGGCATATGCTTGAGTTTATCAGTTAAGTACACATGAGTCCAGATGTCCTGAACTGTTGCAGATGGTTTTGAGTTGCCCAACATGTACAATGGGAACCAACCTCTGCAAGAGTAGTACAAGCTCTTAAACACTGACTCATTGCAGGCGGAGGTGGCACATGCCTTTAATCCCAGCACTCAGGAGGCAGAGGCAGGTGGATCTCTGTGAGTTTGAGACCAGCCTGGTCTACAGAGTGAGTTCCAGGACAGCCTCCAAAGTTACAGAGAAACCCTGTCTCAGGGGAAAAAAAAAATTGAACTATGGCCCACCTGTAACTACAAATGGTTCTGTACTGCCTGTTCCTGGAAACAGCAACCATGCCTTTGTTTCAGAAGGTTGTTATGGTCATGTTGTTGTGACTACCTGTTATTACTTCCTTGTTATGACCACATTGTTATGACCCTGGGCAACTTTTTCTCAGAGATTCTGGACTAGTACATTGCTAGCTCCCAGGCATTCACTAAACTTCACAAATGTGTCTCTAATATTTTTTGGTACTTGTGTGGGCATAGGTATACATGCAGAGGCCTGAGGTTGATGTGACTCGGGAATGTCAGATGTTCTCCATTGAGTCACAGCCCCTCCAAACCAGAGCTGATATGGAAATGGCAGTTCTGGCTAGCCAGCTTGTTCTAGGAAAGCATCTTTGCCTTCTCAGTGCTGGAATTATAGGCAGGCTGCCATGCCTACCATGTTTAAGGGCCTCTGGGGATTCCAACTCTGGTCCTCCTGCCTTCTCTTTAACTACTGAGAAATCCTCTCAGCTCTTGTTGTAACATGTTTTTTTGTTTTGTCTTGTGTATGTGTGTGTGTGTGTGTGTGTGTGTGTGTGTGTGTGTGTGTGTGACAGTGTACAAGTGGAGGTTAAAACTTGTGCAAGTCAGCTGGGCGGTATTGGCTCATGCCTTTAATTCTAGCATTCAGGAGGCAGAGGCAAGCTGATCTCTGTGAGTTTGAAGCCAGTCTGGTTTACAAAGTGAATTCTTGGACAGCCAGGGCTACACAACACAGTGAAGCCCTGTCTAGAAAAAAAAGAAACAAAATTAAAAAAACCCAAACCAACCAACCAACCAAAAAACAAACAAACACATCTGTAGAAGTCATTTCTCTCCTTTCACTATGTAGGTCCCCTAGTAAACTCAAGATGGCCATGTTTGGTGGCAAGTGTCCACCGAGACATATTGCTGGTATAGGTGTCTTGAGGCAGAATCTCCCTATATAGGCCAGGCTAGCCTTGAACTTGCTGTGATCCTTCTGCCTCCCCCTCATCAGTGCTGGGATTGCATGTATGTACCGCCATACCTGGCTCTGCCTGTTTTGTACTCCAAATTGAATCAGTATAGGCTGGGAAAGCAGTTTTGTGTGAATGAGAGTAGAAGGGTCAGAAAAGTTTGAGTACTATCATGCTTTGAGTATTGTTATTGTGGGTTCACTCATGGCCCGGTATCGGGGAGGACTTGTTCATCTCACGGGGAAGCACAGCTCCTTCACTTAGAAGCTCAAAGACGTTGAGCACCGGTCTGGCTTGTTCCTTTCCTCCCACTCTGTGGCAGAAGTTTTCTCCCCAGCCAGCACAAAGCCAAACATTTGGTGATGGGTGTGAGAGACGGTTCCATAGGCAAAGACATGTGGTGTCTTCACAGGGAGTCCTGGGGCTGAATGGCAGCCACTTCTTGCACGACTCAGATAACTTGCTTTGCCCCACTCCTTCTAAATCAGGCCCTCACTGAATGTTCAGTACTTGTTAAGGCAACACTCGGTGGGAAACAGAAACGGGGAAGGCAGGCTGGAGGAGGCTCCACTGTACTGCAGGAACAGTAGCAGAAACAGGGCTGCAGCTCCTATTTATGTTGCTGGGTTTTCCAGTCTGCAGGCGCATTGCATTGTTTGAAAGCTGTCAGAGTCCCAGGAAGTTGCCTGGAGCTGAAGGACTCAAACCCTGCAGTAAAAGAGGAGGTTTGGTCCTTAGAGTCCAGAATTTCAAGTCTGGTGGAGTACAGATTTTGGAATGAGGGCAAAGGGCCCAAGCACGATCCCTCATGGCCATCCCCCAGAAGAAGGGGAACTGTATCAGTCAGACCTGCCTGAGAATGACTTAAATGTGGGGTGGGTATGGCGAGTGGTTTGATTCAGTGTCTGTCCAAGCTGGCACAGCACATCATGGCAGCAAGTGCTTACCTTAGTGTGAAGAAAGGGCCTGGGGGCAGGGCACTTCTTTCCATGCCAAGTGACTCACTTGTCCCAACTAAGTTCCCCCTTCCAGAGCTCTTCAACAGTCTATTCAATGTTTCTCTTTTTTACTCCCCCCCACTTTTGGTTCCTTTCTTTCAACAGTCTATTCAATGTTTCTCTTTTTTACTCCCCCCCCCTTTGGTTCCTTTCTTTTATTTCTATCCCTTATTTTTTTTCTATTCAAATTTTAAACCCATTTTTTGATTAGATATTTAGGGAGGCAGAACTCTCCATATCCAACGACCTCTCCCAAGTCCTACTTCCAACACTTCCTACTTCCATTGTAGAGGGACCCTTCAGGACAGGATCCTTGTGGGGAGGACACTTTCTGTCCTCACAATAGCTGGAACTTGTGTGGCTTCGATGCTGCCTTCAGGGTGGGAGGGAGGCAGTACTCTGCCAGAGCTGAGCAAATCACCTCTCAGGAGGGGTTGGAGGATTAAGGTCACATCATACCCAAGTTGTGACCAGTGGCCATCTATCTGCTTTGTTCTCAAAACTGTAAATTTCTCTACTTCCAACCTGGACTTTAGAGGGTAGAACAGCTGTAACACGTTTTTATGTCTTGTGTTCATTAGAGATAAGATAAAAAAAAAAAAGCACTGAAGAGAAAATACATGGATTTATTCTTGCTTTTTTGTAAGTTTAAGAAATCTTCCTGGGGCTGGAGAGATGGCTCAGAGGTTAAGAGCACTGGCTGCTCTTCCAGAGGTCCTGAGTTCAATTCCCAGCAACCACATGGTGGCTCACAACCATCCCTTATGAGATCTGGTGCCCTCTTCTGGCCTGCAGGCATACATGCAGGCAGAACACTGTATACTAAATAAATAAATAAATCTTTAAAAAAAGAAATCTTCCTGATTTGGGGTCCCGTGACTAAGCAGTTGTTGCTCCTGCAGAAGACCCAGGTTCAGTTCCCAGAACCCACCTGGTACCTTATAACCTCTATAACTCCAGTTCAAGGGTATCTAATGCCCTCTTCTGGTAGACATGCTTATGGTATGTACAGATACACATAGGTAAAAAACATTCATGCACATAAAAACATAAATAAAAACCTAAAAGTAAAGGCTGGGCAGTAGTGGTGCATGCCTTTGATCCCAAGCACTTGGGAGGTAGAGGCAGGCGTATCTCTGTGAGTTTGAGGTCAGCCTAGTCTACAGATGGAGTTCCAGGACAGCCAGGGCTACACAGAGAAACCCTGTCTTGAAAAACCAAATAAACAAAGAAAAAACCAAAACAACAACAACAAAGTCCAAAGAGAAAAATCAGCAGCAGCCTCCCTGATTTAATAGGTTTAAACTTCTCAGAGCCCAGATGCTGTAATGCACACTGATGGATTACCATCTCTGCCTGGACTCTGCATTCGGGCTGCACAGTCTTTAAAGGTCCTGGTCACTAGGACAAGAAAGGCCCCAGCCCCCTCCTTCTCCAGACCTTTCTGGGCACTTGACTATTGCCTGAAACAGCAAGACCAACCACAGATACCTCTCCACAGGACAGCTCTGTCTTGTTACTGATGGATCTGGCTTCTTGATCATCTCCCAATCTTTTATTTTAAGACTTGCTTTTTAAGTGATTCTTAGTCAGTTTCTATTACTGTGAAGAGACACTATGACCATGGAAACTCTTATTAAATACAGCATTTTTTTTTCCAAGACAGAGTTTCTCTGTGTAGCTCTGGCTGTCCTGGAACTTGCTCTGTAGACTAGGCTGACCCAAAATTCAGTGATTGGCCTGCTTCTTCTTCTTTTTTATTTTTTAAAGATTTATTTATTTATTATGTATACAGTATTCTGTCTGCACATATCCATGCAGGCCAGAAGAGGGCACCAGATCTCATAAGGGATGGTTGTGAGCCACCATGTGGTTGCTGGGAATTGAACTCAGGACCCCTGGAAGAGCAGTCAGTGCTCTTACCCTCTGAGGCATTTCTCCAGCCCGATGGGCCTGCTTCTGCATCCAGCATGCTGGGATTAAATGCATATGCCACCACTGCCTGGCTGGCATGGGCTTTTGAAACCTCAAAGCCAATCCCTAGTAATACACTTCCTCCAACAAGACCACATCTCCTAATTCTTCTAATCCTTCTCAAATAGTGTAGTCTTGCTTCCTGAGGACTAAGCATTCAAATATATGAACCTAGGGGGGCCATTTTTATTCAAACCAATCCATATGGGTTTGGTAGGGCACACCTTTAGTCTTAGCACTCTGGAAGCAGAAGCAGGTAGATCTCTGAATTCAAGGCCAGGATGCTCTACAGAGCAATTCCAAGACCCCGTTTCAAAACAAAACAATCATAAGACCCCCAAATGATAATAAACAAAAAGACTCGACATCGGGGTGGTAGAGATACATGCATTTAATCCCAGCACTCGGGAGGCAGAGGCAGGTGGATCTCTGTGAGTTCCAGACCAGCCTGGTCTACAAGAGCTAGTTCCAGGACAGTCTCCAAAGCCACAGAGAAACCTGCCTCAAAAAAAAAAAAAAAAAAAAAAAAAAAAAGAAAGAAAGAAAGAAAGAAAAAGACTGACAATCCCAGATACAGATGATGAAATGCTAAAATCAAAGCCTAAAGGTACTGGAGTCACCAGAATCACGGGCAAAGGAGGCTCCATGCAGAGGCCAGACAGGCAGGCTTGCTAGTGCTTTCCCAAGATTGGTGGCACAAAGACCTTTGACCTACTGCCCAAAGAATTCTAGCTGCCTGTACTGGATGAGTCCATTCGTACTCCTATAATATCAGCACTCAGGAGGCTGAGGCAGGGGGATTGGGGAGTTTGAGTCCAGCACGGGTCATACAGCAAGACCGTGTCTCCAAAAAATAAATAAAAAATAAGAAACAGCAAAAGAAAAACACACACACACACACACACACACACACACACACACAGAGAGAGAGAGAGAGAGAGAGAGAGAGAGAGAGAGAGAGAGAGAGAGAGAGAGAGAGAGAGAGAACAACAATATTCTAGCTGTTTGCTTAGTTTTCATCCTGCTAGACAGGCATACCTTACTAGGCATCCCGCTTTGAGGCAAGGTTTCAGGGTGCTCCCAGGTGTCCTCATTAATTTTTTTGTCTTCTCAGTCACACTGTTAATAATATTCACGAGTACAATGTTGTTAACATTTATCTCACTGAGGACTGATTGCTGGAGACAGCACTGAGCCCACATGGGTATCTCATTACTTCTCCCAGCAGTGGTCTATGCTGGGGCATGTGTGATTATTGTCCTAGTTCCCAAAACTGAGGAAGGGGAGTGACACAATTCTAAGTCCCAGAGCAAGCCACCTCAGAAACATACTTGAAATCAGGCTTCAAGGGAAGCCTCAAACTTCCTCCTTGTTGCAGAGTAGAAGGCCCTAATTAAGTAAGAGCACAGCAATCTTGAATTTGGTGAGGCAGGAGGAGAATGTGGTAGGGGTCACCAATGGGAGGCAGATTAGGGCCAAGGCAAAGGAGCAAAAGGTCAGTGTGAAAAGCACTGAGAATGGAGGCCTGGGCATTAGATGAATGGCTGCAGGAATGGGGTCCTGGATGGTGAGGTATGGAGTGGGGCGACTGGGGATGAGACATAAAGAAGACAGCTGGGACCGGAAGTCTCACATAAACTGATGACTTATGCCAAGCAAGTGTATTAAGAAGTACAGCGGGGGCCGGAGAGATGGCTCAGAGGTTAAGAGCACACTGACTGCTCTTCCAGAGGTCCTGAGTTCAATTCTCAGCAACCACATGGTGGCTCACAACCATCTGTAATGAGATCTGGTGCCTGCTTCCGGCCTGCAGGCATACATGCAGGCAGAACATTGTATACATAATAAATAAAATCTTTAAAAAAAAAAATCGGGGCTGGAGAGATGGCTCAGCAGATAAGAACACTTGCTGCTCTTCTTTCAGAGGTCCTGAGTTCAATTCCCAGCACCCACACGGTGGCTCACAACCATCTGTAATGAGATCTGGTGCCCTTTTCTGTCCTGCAGATATACATGTAGAGCACTCATACATAAAATATAAATAAATAAATAAATATTAAAAAAATCTTTCTAAAAAAAAAGTACAGCATTTTATATACGGTTTGTAGGGGAGAAATGGGTCAAGGTCAGCAGAAAGCTAAATCAAGCAGTGTTGGCAGGGGACAAGGGACACCTCAGACACTGCTGCCTTAGGACTGATAAACACAGCACTCCAGGGAAGAGAGCAGGGTTCTCAGGAACCAAACCTTTGGAGGCCCAGCCCCAGATTGGACCTTGCCAAGTCTGCTCCTGGACCAGGCCACAGACCTAATGGTACCTTTGTCCTTTCACCAGGCCCTCTGAGAGCCTTGGATTGGTCTGGCACCCAACAGACTGCAACAAGGAAGAGAGGGAGAGCTTCCCGTGGTGTGGTGAGCTCCCTGAGGAGGCTGTGCCCACACTGCCCTTAGCGAGCGGTCTTAGCCGGGAAGCACTGGATTCTGTGAACTCCTGTGTGAAGATTTGCTCCAAAACTGAATTCCATCCTCTCCAGTGCCAGAGATGTGGTGGGCGCAAGTTAAGAGCCCAGGGGAGGCCCCTGAACAGTTAGGCTTCAGGTTCTGGTTTCTCATCCACAGTTTTTTTGGGGGGTCTCTTGAACTCTTAATTCTCTTGCCAAAGCCGCTAGACCACTGGGCCCAGAATATTATGTTCTTTCAAGAAGAGGTTGAGAGATCCTGCAGTCTGCCTGAGAGCTACAATAAAAAGTGGAAGAATGGGCTGCAGAGACCGCGTGAGTTCAATTCTCGGCAACCACATGGTGGCTCACAAACCCTCTGTAATGAAATCTGGTCTCTCTTCTGGCCTGCAGGCATACATGCAGACAGAACACTGAATACATAATAAGTAAATCTTAAAAAAAACAAAAACAAAAACAAAAAAAACCTAGGAAAACCACAGGTTACAAAAAAAAAAAAAAAAAAAGTGGAAGGATCGCACATACCTTTAATCCCAGCACTTGGGAAAAAGAGGCAGACAAATCTCTGTAAATTTGAGACCAGTCGGGTCTACAGCCTTCCAGTCCAGGACAACCAGAACTACATAAAAAACCCTGCCCTTAAAAAAAAAAAAAAAAAAAAAAAAAAAAAGTGTTCTGACCTGAGTGATGGCGCAGGCCTTTATGCAACACTTGGGAGGCAGAGGCAGACAAAATCTGAGTTGTAGGCTAACCTGACCTGGTCTACAGAGCTGGTTCCAGGACAGCCAGGGCTACCCAGAGAGACTGTCTCGAAAAACAAACAATTCTATTGAGGAGAAATAGCAACAAGGACCCATTTATGCTTATGGAGCACTTTCAGGAAGGCAGGTACCACGTTTACAAATGAGGTTGAGGAGGGTTTTGCGACGTGTCCAAAGTACAAGTAAAAAGGGGAAGAGTGACTAGTGGAACTGCGCAGGCATGGGACTGTCTGTGGTGGAGCTGGGCCAAAGAGCTGTTCAAAGGATAAGCGATTACGCATGGGAGGAGGCGCTGAGGATAAGCGATCGCGCCTAAGGGGCTGGCACCCTGGGCGGCGAGCATGCTGCCGGGATCCTCCGCCCTCCCTGCTTACGTGCGCTCCGTGACCGCCGGGACGCACGCGGGTACCGCTACACAGAACGCATGCGCACTGCCGCCCCGCGCACTCCTTGCCCCTCCCTCGCGGGCCGCAGAAGTTGCTTGGGGCGCATGCGCACACCTGACGGGCGGAGGCCCGTCGAGCGAGTGGAAAGATTTCGAGGAGAAAGTGCGCGGGAGCGGGGCGGGGGCGCGCAAGTGCGCAGGCGCGGTGGTGGGACGGGCTGCGAGCGGAATCTCAGCGCTCCTCAGTCTCTGCCGCATCCTCCTGCCTGTCGCCATGGCCGCCTACAAGCTAGTGCTGATCCGGCACGGCGAGAGCGCCTGGAACCTGGAGAACCGCTTCAGCGGCTGGTACGACGCCGATCTGAGCCCGGCGGGCCACGAGGAGGCGAAGCGTGGCGGACAGGCGTTGCGAGGTACGAGCCGGACGCGGGGCGGCGTGCACCGGCCCGCGGGCCGCCCGAGCCCCCGCGCCCCCTCGAGAGGCGGGCACCCGGGCACCTGCGGCGGCCTCTCCAGCTGAGTGTGCATCTGGGGAGGGGAACGCAGGGTGGGAAGCCCGCTTGTCAAGGTCACCCCTTTGGAGTGTGAGAGGTTGTGCCAAAAGGAGGGCTCAGACGCCGCTAGGAGAAAAATTCCCTTTCTAGTCTGAGCAGTCCCACCTGTGGCAGCCAGGACCACGGGGACCTGGGTGGCTGGCGGAGGATGCCCCCTGACATCAGTTGCTGTACCCAAGTTTACCTAAGAGGCGCCTGCGAGTCAAGGCAAAGCAGCAGGCCACAGGCTCGTCCGGGCGGTGGGGGGGAGTTAGGTGAGGATGCAGGATGGCCGCAGAGACACCTAGAAACCCTCGTGCTTCCGAGCTCTGAGCTCAGCAGCATACCACAGATACTGCGACCAAAGCGAATCCAGAGATGTGAGTGGGCGATTTCAGTTGCTGTTCTCTACAGGCAGGCAGATTTTATTTCCCTCCTTTTTATCTCTGCCCCCTGTTAATAGTTTAGAAAAGTGTCTGGAAAGACTCACCCAAGGTCATATCTACTTAGCTCTTCTAATCCAGTGTCCTTGCCCCGTTTCTGGGTGGAGTAACAAGTGAGGAACTGGTGGGCTGGTAGCCAAGGACAGAGGCTGGGCAAAGGGTGGAAGCGTCCAGGAGATAAAGCTTGGCGCCCCGCACTACCTACTGTTCTCTGTGATTTTGGAATGCTAACAAGGAAGCAGCCTGCTACCAGGAGAATCCCTGGAGTGAAGAGGTGCTTCTCCCATTGGTGGTTAGGGCAGATCCTGCCCTGCGTCTTTCTAACTTGGACACAGCAGCAGCCATGTAAAAGGGTTGCTGATGCTTAGTGGAAGTGATCTTGGTATTTGTGTCCTGGCTCTGCTCTAGTTTGTATGGCCTTTTCAAAAGGAGGAAGGCTTTGGACATGAAATCCTGATGCAAGGAGATGGATGGCCTGTTGTACACTCACATTATGTAGGAGAGGCTAGAAAAAGGAAAGTGCTGGTAAAGGAAGCCATTTTCTTCAGCTCTGTGGCATGAAGTACTGTACAGGGCTCAGGACGAAGGTAATTCCTCTGTTCTCTGGGTAAGATGATTATACGTTGAACTTGTACTTACTGGAAAATAAGAGACCCCCATTTCAGTCTTAAATATTGGTAGGGTTGTTTTAGAAAATCAGGTAAGACCGCACACGTTGCTGCATGCCTGTAATTTTTCAGCACCCAGGGAGCTGAGACGGGAGGATCTAGACCATGGGCTGATTGTGACCACAGCAAGGCCGGCGCAAAGAGAAAGGCTGGGTGGTGGTGGTGAACACCTTTAAGGACAGCCAAAGCTAGTCAGAGAAACCTTGTCTGGAAAAACAGAGAGAGGGGGAGAGAGAGAGAGCAATGCAAAATTTTATTATCTCCCAAAGGTATCACAAATGATTAAAGAATGAAAGACTAAAAGCAAAAACAGAATGAAGAGGACTGTGGATAATATAGTAACACAAAGCTAGTGAGACTTTCTCCTCTCAGCCTTAGGCTGGGAGAAAATGGTGTCCACACTTCATGTCCATTGTACCCCTGGCTATCCTTTGGTTTAAATGGCAAGCTAAAGGAAGTGTATAAGCTTCTGGTCCTGAGGCATTCTTCTTGTCAGAGTGCTATGTGGGGACCAGTTTGGCCTTGGGGACTATCTGTATCCAAAGAGTGAGGCTCTTGTTGCAAGAGGAAATGATTGCAGTGAAACAGCCTGTAGCTTTTCATCTTGGGAGGTGAGACTTGTTCTGTATCTGAGTGACTCAGCCTTTTGTTGGGGAGACCTTCCTCTTCTGGGTGGGTAAGGAGGTGGTAAAGGATGCGAAGGGTAGGCAGTTTTCAGGGCCTCATTCAGAGGCTGAGGGGGAGGGCTGGCTTTCTCTTTTGGGGGATGGTGGTTTTCCTGGTGATTAATCTTCCCTTCCCCCCAATAGTTGGTCTCAGTAGCCTCATTGTCAGTTGGGTGACTAGCAGGAAAGTTTACTTCACATTTTGTTTATTACTGTTGCTAATTTCAATATGAAGCAGTGCCCAGAAAAGTTTGTGGTTGATTTTGAAGGGACCTTGTGTGCTAGAGAAAACAGGAGTGTTTCTTGGCATAAGGAAAGGGACAGCTCCTTAATTCACAATTTTAAAGACAAGCCACGCTAGCCTTGAATTTAAGATCACCCGGGTTCCATCTGCTTAGTGAATGAGCCACCATGCCGGCTCCTATCTTTTTTTTTTTTTAAAAACTAATCTGTTAAAAATGGGTTCATAGGATTGTAACCTAGTAGTATTTAGTTAGTTTTTTTTTTTTTTTTTTTTTTTTTTTTTTTTTTGAGATAGGGTTTCTGTGTGTAGCCCTGGCTGTCCTGGAACTCCCTCTGTAGGACTAGGCTGGCTTTAAACTCACAGAGATCCACCTGCCTCTGCCTACCAAGTGCTTGGATTAAAGGCCTGTGCCACCACCAACTGGATCCTTTAAATTTTTTAAAGTCATTCAGTGTGTGTGTGTGTGTGTGTGTGTGTGTGTTGGCACGTGCACATGTCACAGGGTGCATGTGTGGAGGTCAGTGCAACTTGTAGTCAGCACTCTTCCACTATGTGTGTTCTAGGGATTGAACTTGGATGACCAAGACCATCTTTTTTCTCTCAAATGAAACATTCAAAATATGCTTCAGTGTAACATTCTAAGTGTTAGAATAAGCTGCACCGCCCTCAGATTAGTTAGTTAACCATATAGTTAGGAATTATAGAGACCCACCTGTGCTGCCTCTCTGCTCTCTCGCACTGGGGTTAAAGGTGTGTGCCACCAAACCTTGCTCATTTGATACTTCTTCATTTCTAGATGCTGGCTATGAATTCGACATCTGCTTCACCTCCGTGCAGAAGAGAGCAATCCGGACCCTCTGGACAGTCTTGGATGCCATTGACCAGATGTGGCTGCCAGTGGTCAGGACCTGGCGCCTCAATGAGCGACACTATGGGGGTCTGACTGGTCTCAATAAAGCCGAAACTGCTGCTAAGCATGGTGAGGCGCAGGTAAAGATCTGGAGGCGATCTTACGATGTCCCACCACCTCCAATGGAGCCTGATCATCCCTTCTACAGCAACATCAGTAAGGTATGGTCACACCAGCTGGGGTCACCCAGTCAGCACCAGGGGTTTATGTGAGTGGGTGCTTTGCCTGTGTGATTTTGTGTGTGCACTCCATGCGTGCCTGGTGCCTTTGGAGGTCAGAAGACGACACCGGTTCTTCCGTCTGGTGCTAGAGATGATTCTGAGCCTCCGTGAGTGCTGAGAACCAAACCTGAGTCCTAGAAGAGCAAGTGCTCTTCACTGCTGAGCCACCTCCAGCCCCTGGGCCTCTTTTTTGTGTCTACCTAATGTCATTAATCTTATAGTTTATGGTAGAATAACGTAATTCCCCTTTGTTAAGTAGTGGCCCTCACTTGTTAGATTTAGTTGGAAGTTAATGATACTCATTTGAGAAGGGTGCCTCTTTCACATTTATGTGGAAAAAATCAACTGCAAACTAAAGTGAATTGGGAAACCTTGTTTCTAATTTACATGTGTTTGACTGGGGAGTAGGGATGGAGGGTGATGACTGGGGATCCTTTTTCTCAAGTTCTTACTTGTATTCTGGACCCTTGAGAAACCTTCACTACTGACTTAGTGCCTTAGGAGCTGAGATAGGTAGAGTTGGTACACATGGAAGCTCTTTTGAGGCAACTTGAAATACGTCTCTGTGGCTTAGGATCGCAGGTATGCAGACCTTACTGAGGACCAGCTACCCTCCTGCGAGAGCCTCAAGGACACTATTGCCAGAGCACTGCCTTTCTGGAATGAAGAAATTGTTCCCCAGATCAAGGAGGGGAAGAGAGTCCTGATTGCAGCCCATGGCAACAGCCTTCGGGGCATCGTCAAGCATCTGGAGGGTATGGCATTTTCTTACAGGGGTCCTTAAGGATGATAAGGTGGCCCACCTTAGTGTCTGAGTGGAACTGTCCCCAACCAGACTGACTTTGTAGCAAGCAGACCTCTGGGAAAGATATGACAGTGTAGATGGAACTAAGGAAAAAATTGTTTCTTCCTTTCTCAAAATATGGTCTGCCAGCTGGATGTGGCTTATACTCCAATCCTAGTACCAGGGAGCTGAAGCAGGACAATCAATCACTTTTGATTCTAGGTCAGCCAGGGCTGTATAGTGATTCCAAGTCATAGAAAGTGTGGTTGCAGAACAGCGACAGTGGGCCTCTCACACTCTGCTATACACAGGGTGACACTCAATTCAGAACTGTCGTGTGCTAAGTGATGATACACTTAAAGTTGTAGATGCTCACCTATTCTGGGAATACTAGTTGAAACTGTAGTCACAACGTGATTCAGTGTAAATCTCCATTGTTTCTTCCTTGGGGACCTAGGGAGCCCATAATGGGAATTTTTGGCAGATGGATAGATTGTAGGATGTCTGAAGCACACAGTCCTGCTCCACTATGGGTTTCTACATCCCACTTTGGTAGAGGTAACTGTAGTATAACCTTCTGCCGTTTGTTGGTGGCCCATCTTAGAATCTTCGTATAATTTCTCATTCTTTGGAGGCTTGAGAAGTTGTACCTGGGGGCTGTTCCTTGGGGGATTGGATCTATTAATACACTGGATTAGAAAAGACATCTTGTTCCCACATAATTGCTTTTCCATTGGTAGATGAAGAGTAAACCTCAAGGGATTTGTGTGTGGACTCTTGTCTGTGGCTAAACATGTATGGTGGCTCTTTTAGGGCTCTCAGAAGAGGCCATCATGGAGCTGAACCTGCCAACTGGCATTCCCATTGTCTATGAATTGGACAAGAACTTGAAGCCTGTCAAACCCATGCAGTTCCTGGGAGATGAAGAGACCGTGCGGAAAGCCATGGAAGCGGTGGCTGCTCAGGGCAAGGTCAAGAAGTGAAGGCGAGCAGGCAGACTCGTACCCCAGTGCCCTCCCCCTGCCTGTTTATGCCTCCTGCACCCTTCCCCAACGCCTGCCACACTGACTACATCTTTAGGATCTTAAGTTTAAGTTGTAGTTGCAGATGGGGACCTGTGGCTCCCATTTTCATTTAGTATTTAATCCCCTGCACCCACTCCCTTCATAGAACCTAGTCAGAAAACACCTCTGGGGTGCAGGTTCTTGGTCCACATCCAGGGACGGCTCCTCTTAACAGGAGAGTTGAGAGGTAGAAATTAGTTTTCCTTAGTGCTGTGTTTACTAAGGCTCTGCTTTAGGAAGAGGTCAGGGAGGAACCATGCAGTGGTATAACCCATGAGAAGCTGCAGCCAAGTTTTGTCCCTGGCGCCTGTCCTACACTTTCCACAGTTAGCTAACTAGGGGCTGTAGTCATTTCAGTGGAAGGTGAAAGTAACTTACATGGTGATGTAAACATACTACCTTCCTCTCTGACCCTAAAGGCCCCGGAAGGTTGGGACCAATCCTGTCAAGTCTGTGTTACATTTACTTTTACAAAAAAAGGTACATGTGTATTTATCAGCAGAAAAAAGCCCCTCTGCTGTTTCTAGTGGTGATTGAAATAGTTCCATGTGGTCACCAGACAATAAGCCATTCCTCATACCAGATGGGATGAACTCCTTGTCCTCGAGGGGCAGGAGTGCTTCTGGCTGTGTTAGGTCACTTCTGCCTTGCTTTGCAGAGGTGCAGTGCCCCTTGATCGGGTCCAGGTTTTGTCTTTCACTGAATCATGTTCCAGCTGCTTGGCCCTACCATGTGGGTTCAGAACTCGTTTTGGGCATAACTACTAAATCTCTTTCCAGATCAGTATAATAAAGGAGTGATGTGCAATATTTCACTGCCTGATGTGTTTGAAGTGCATGCACACTAAGACATGGAGGGTTTGGCTGAGAGGGGGAAAAACACTGGCTACTCTGATAGGATCCAACTCTCTTTACGGCCTTGGGCACAATGCACAAACATGCAGGGAAAACACCCATACACATTTATAAAAATACCTTTCACCCAGCTTTAAAGACAGCACGATTCATAACTAAAACTCCAGCCTTTTAAAGTAGGAAAGAAAACCAGTGTCAGTTGGATCTCCACTATGGGTTCTCAGTATAGATCATAACAGAATCACCTGTGGGGTGATTAAATTAAATGACTGGAGGGATGGCTCAGTGGTTAAGAGCATTTGTTGTTCCTGCATAGGACCCAGGTTCAACTTCCGGTATCCACATGGAGCACATACATACACCAGGCATTGGTGGCGCACGCCTTTAATCCCTGCACTCTGGAGGCAGAGGCAGGCAGATCTGAGTTCCAGGCCAGCCTGGTCTACGAAGTGAGTTTCAGGACAGGCTCCAAATCAATATAGAGACACCCTGTCTCGGGGGAAAAAAAAAAGCCATTAGTGGAACTGGCAAGATGGCTCAGTCGGCAGGTAAAGTACTTTGAATTAAGGCCTATTGAGTTCAATACAAACACGAAAAGATGGAAGGAAGGCAGAACTGATTCCACAAAACTGTCCCATGACCTCTACATATATGGTAGACCATGTGTACACATGTACACCCACATACAGGATACATAGAGCAATGGTGTGGTTTGAATGAAAATGGCCCCATAGGCTCATGTTTGAATACTTCGTCCCTAGTTGGTGGAATTGTTTAGGAAGGGTTACAGTGTGACCTTGGAGGAGGTATGTCTCTAGAGCTGTCCTTTAATTCCAGCACCAGAGTGGAATATAAGATCCTGTCTCAAAAAGCAGTGGATAACAGCTGCAGACAAATCATGCTGCTTAGGTAAACACGGCTTTCTAGTCTGTCTTTCCTTGCAGTGTTAGGGACTGAAACTACTCATACACAGCCAAGAGCAGCCGAGTGCTCTGTGTGAGTCCCCACTTTGTTCTATTCTGTCTTTATCCACACTTCTTGTTAAAGATGGAACCCAGAAAGGCTGAACCAATAGCTACATCCCTAGGCCTGCTTTTTGTGATGGCTTTTCTGACAAGGTTTCTCTGTGTAGCCTTGGCTATCCCAGAACTTCGTAGACTGAGCTGGCCTCAAACTTTTTTCTTGGGTTTTGGAGACAGTTTCTCTGTATAGCTTTGGAGCCTATCCTGGCACTTGCTATGGAGACCAGGCTGGCCTCGAACTCACAGAGATCCACCTGCCTCTGCCTCAGGAGTGCTGGGATTAAAGGTGTGTGCCACCAATGCCCGGAGGCCTCAAACTCTTATCTGCCTCTACTTCCCAAGTGTTGGGATTAAAGGTTTGAGCCACCACTGCCTAACCTAAACTGATTATTCTAATCCCTGGTTTGTACATCTGTAGGATATGGTAATGACTGTGACATTCCAGGGTCACCAAAGTTCAGAAATAAAGGAAAATGTAAAAGTGATGCCAAGAAATTTCATTCTTAGCACATTTCTGGTTGGTACTAGGAAAAAAAAAATCAAAATCCAAAGAGTTTTTAAATTTTAATTTTTTAAAGGGACAGGTCCTTGCTGTGTTTTAAGTTCACAAAATCCTTGCCTTAGCCTCCCAGGTAGCAAAAGCAGTGCACATTCTGAATCAACATTGTACATCAAAGAGAAAATTCTGGAAAAGAATCAGGAAGACACAAAGACAGACTAAGTTTCTTTTCCCTGCAAAAGTGAAGTTTTATCTAGTATTAAGCCTGGTATTTTTGTAGATGTAGATATACAACAAACACAATGATCTACCTACCATATTAGCATGCTCCGACAATTTTATGTTCTCCTTCAAAATAATCTTGGGATTCTAATGAAGAAACACTGAGGCAAAAACCTCTGATGGTCATCAGTGTCAACACCGAGTGTTGATACTTTGAGACAGGTTTCCTGTCATCCAGCTGGCTCTGAATTTATTGAGGATAACTTTAAAACTCCCTGCTCCTTGTTTTTTCCTTTCTTTTTTGAGACAAAGTCTTGTATAGCCCAGACTGACATAGAATTCTTTCATATATATATATATATGTGTATGGATATTTTGCCTCATGTACATATGTATACCATATGCATGCCTGGTGCCCACAGTAGAAGAGAGCTTTGGATCCTCTAGAACTAGTCACAGATGGTTGTGAGTCACCACATGGGTGCTGGGAACTGAACTTGGGTCCTCTGCAAGAGCAGCAAGTGCTCTTACACGTGCTGAGCCATCTCTCCAGCCCAATTCCCTCAACCCCCCTCTGCCCTGGTCTCATGATATAGACCAGCTGGCTTCCAATTCCAAGATCTGCCTGCCTCTGCCTCCTGAGTGCGGACATTAAAGCCTTGTAGCACCATGCCTGGCTATGTTTGCTTTTTTCCTTCCTCCTTTATTTACCACTGAGTCTCTAGCCCCATATCTTAAAATTTTGCAAGTGTCACCAGTGTGGGAAACTAGATCAAAGGTACAAAAGATCTTTCTATTTCCAATTCTGGGCTTGAATCCTAGGACCCTGAGTGTGCTGGGTCAAGCCCAGCAGCAAAGCAATGATAAGCACTTGTGAGGGCTTGAGTTTGATCCTCAGCAAAGACATCACAAACAAACAACTGCATATCGTCCAGTTCTGTCTAGTTTTATGACAACTTGACACAACATGAAAGGAGGGAACCTCAAGTGAGAAAAATGCCTTTATAAGACCCAGCTGTTGCCAGCTGGTGGTGGCGCACGCCTTTAATCCAGCACTTGGGAGGCAGAGGCAGTCTGATCTCTGAGTTTGAGACTAGCCTGGTCTACAAAGACCCAGCTGTAAGGGATTTTCTTAATTAGCGAATGGATGGAGGAGTGGCCAGCACATTGTGGGGCTATGTCTGGGCTGGTGACCCTGGGCTCTATAATAAAGCAGGCCATGGGGCTGGAGAGATGGCTCAGAGGTTAAGAGCACTGACTGCTCTTCCAGAGGTCCTGAGTTAAATTCCCAGCAGCCACATGATGGCTCACAACCATCTGTTATGAGATCTGGTGCCCTCTGCTGGTGTGCAGATATACATGGAAGCAGAATGTTGTATACATAATAAATAAAAAAGAAAGCAGGCCATGATGAGCAAGCCAGTAAGAAGCACCCCTCCATGGCCTCTGCATCAGCTCCCCGCCTACCGGATGCTGCCAGGAGTCCCTGTCCTGACTTCCTGCTCCACAGCAGGAAGTGAAAGCTGAATTAACCCTTTCCTCCCCAATTGTTTTCTGGTCATGGGGTTTTGTCACAGCACCAGAAACATGAGACAGGCCTATCATTAATTCACTAAACATTTCAATTACGTAAACAAAAGTGGCTGGTGAGACGGCTCAGCAGGCCTTAAAAGGTTCTTAAGGCCAAACCTGACAACCCAAGTTGGATGCCTGGGACCCACCCATAGGCAGCAGCAGAGAACCGACCACTACCAAACTGACCTCTGACTTCCACATGCATATATGTACAAAATAGAGCAGTATTTTTTTTTTTTTTAAAGAAGGAAACAAAACAATGTCCTGACAGTGGTGGCCCCCACCTCTAATCCAGCACTCAAGAGGCAGAAGGAGAGGGATCTGTATTTGAGGTCAGTCTGGTCTACAAAGTGAATTCCAGAATAGCCAGGACTGTTACATAGAGAAACTGTCTTGAAAAACAAAACAACAACAACAACAAAAACAACAACGAAGGAAACAAAAATGGACTGAATAGGTGGCTCAGTGTGTAAAGGGACTCGCCACACAAGCCTGCCTTGGGTTTGATCCTTGGAACCCACGTAAAAAGTTGAAGGCAGTAGCACACATCTGTCATGCCAGCTGCAGCGAGAGGCCTGGAAGCTCATGGGCTAGCTAGCCAAGAGACACATGTAGCAGAAACAAAGACTGATCCCCAAACAATTTGGGAGCCAGTGAGATGGCTTGTTGGGGTGAGGGGTGTTTGCTGTGCAAGCCTGGTGACCTGAGTTAGATCCTCCACAGAAAGTGGAAGGGGAGAACTGACTCTACAAGGCTGTCCTTCTGTCCTTCGACCTCCACATGCTGTGTGTGCCTTTGTGCTATGGCACATGCTCTGCACACACAATGCAATTAGAAAAAAAAGTTAATGGCCATCTAACCAAAAAACAAAAACCATGATTCGGTAAGACAGAACTGATTCCCAAAAGCTGTCTTGTAAATCCAGTTCCAGGGGATCTAATGTACTCTTCTGGCCTCCAGGGGTACTACATATGTGGAACACATAAACACACACAACACAAACCAGTGAGAAAGTTCACTGCAAGTTATCTTTCAAATAGTGAGAGCAGGGGCTGTGGAGATGGCTTAACATGTAAGTGCAATTGCTACCCAACCAGGAGCACCTCAGTTAAAATCCCAAGCATCCATGGGCCTGAAAAATCATGACCCATGAAAAATGGGCCTGGTCTCATAAAACACGCACACACACACAAAATAAGAAAACTATACCAGTAACAAATGAAAAGCACGTTTTTTTTTTTCCCCCCAGTCATAGCAAAATACATATATACATATTTATAAAGAAGGCATAAGCTATTTCCAATATTACATGGTTCTGTTTGCGAAATGCCTTTAAATGAGATTCGCCAGCCAAGAGAATAGAAAATCAGTTTCCCAAGAATAATGTTTCAAATAGAGTACATTTTCTTTTTTGTATTTTTGGTTGAAAGAGTCTTACAATGGAGCCCAGGCGGACTCACACTTGGGACCTAACAATCTTCCTGTCTCAGCTGCACGGGCCTTGGGCATTCATTACCACACAAATGTACTTCTGGCACATTTTTTCAAGAGGTAACTGCTAGCTGACTAGAGGTACCTTAATAAAGACCATGGCATCTTGATGTTCTTTCGATACTTGTATTCTTGGAACTAGTTGACTCTGTCTTTGGGCTAAAGCGTACTTAGGTTTGTAAGAACTCAGGCTGCACTCTGGCCACTTTCCGGAATTCTTTAGTGTGGGTCTTAGGGCACTGCATCTCACACCAGCTGATGGGAACCATCTGGACCCCTGAAGGAAAAAGAGAAAAGCTAGAGTTGGAGGTGGGGAATCCACATACTCTGCTGAGGCTCTTTTCAGCTAGATGCGAAGATGTGGTTCAGCTGCATAATGCTTGCTTAGCATCTGAAAGACCACTGGTTTCAGCCCCAGCATGAAGGGAAAAAGTTTCACCTGAGGAAAAAGAACCCTATTCTCTGACATTTAGGGGAATCATGCTATGCTTCCTAAACTGAGCTCTGTGCTGTTCAACAATGGAGACATGCTCTGAGAAATATGATTCCAGCACTGGGCAACACCAGAGTGTACTCACACACACCAACACAGCGACACCACTAGCTGACTAAATTATGTGGTGGTTTCTTGGGGGAGGCGGAAGAGGCAGGCTGGGGACTGGACCCGGGGCTGCACGAATGCTAAGGAAGTACTCTCCCACTGAGCTCCAGATTTAGCACTAGGCGTTGTAATTCTATGGGGCCACCATGGTATGTGATACCTATAATTGATCAAAATACTGTTTTCCACATCACATGTATGTGTACTCCTATTGCTTCCCAAACAACCATGGTTCCCCAGGAAATGGACTTGGGAGCAAGGCCAACTTACCTGACTCACTGTGGGCCACCACTACCCCTAACTCATTTTCCGCAGTGGTCAGCAGGTAATTGGACTGTGCATCACCCAGGGAGATCTACTCATACAGACGAGTGAAGGAAGATGAGAGGCTTTACATGTTGCTGCATTCCACCACTTCCACCCTTTTTTTTTTTTTTTTTAATACTTTTTTTGTGTTTGTTTTTCAAGACAGGATTTCTCTGTGTAGCTCTGGCTGTTCTGGAACTAGCTCTGTAGACCAGGCTGTTCTCTAACTCACAGATGGGCCTGCCTCTGCTTCCAGAGTACTAGGATTAAAGTTACGTGCCACCACCGACTGGCCACTTATGTATCCCAGGCCGGCCTTGAATTGATCCCCCTGCCTTCACCTCCCAAGTGCTAGGATTATATAATGTGCTACTGTGCCTGGATCCATTTCTTCTTTTGACAAAGAACCAGAAATCTGATGGAATAAAGGATACAACTTTGGCCAAAACTATGTCACCCGGGCGGAAACTCTTGTAAATTTCAACCTGCAACACACAAATGGAATAAAAGGTATGAATTAGGTCTACAGGAAATTATCAACCACCCCAGTAGAGTCAGGCTATTTTCTAATCCCAGGGAAGTGGTGCCATCATTATGTCAATTGAAAAGTATATTGTTCCAGTATCATCATATAAATGAAAGATTTGAATTTAGAAACTTGATCAGGGATCTTGACTTAGACAAAGGTAGTGTAATTAATTGAGCTGGGAAGACTGGGGAGTACCTGAAGAGCGAGAATAAATACCCAACTTCAAAGGCCAGCCTGGGCAATACAGCAAGAATAAAGTCTGTATGTGTGGGGCAAATATACACATGCCCATGGATATGCATTTGTGTTGAAGGCAGAGCGAACACCCGGTTGTCTTCCTTGGTGGCTCCCCACCTTATATTATTTTTTGACATGGTATCTCTCTAAGCACTGGCTGTTCTGAACTTTCTATGTAGACCAGATTGATCCTGAACTCAGAGAGACCTGCCTCCCTCTGCCTCTCAAGAGCTAGGATTAATGGCATGCACCAGTATGCCCAGTTCCATCTAGTTTTTTCAGACAGGGTCTCCTACTCAAGTGAACCTAAGCTCCAGGGAGCTTCCTGTCCCATAACCCCCATCCTAGCACTTGGGTTATTTGTGCCCCACTTTCTACCTGGTGGCTAGGGATCTAAACTCAGGTCCTTATGCTCACCCAGTAGACACTGGACCATCTCTCTAGCCTAATAATACCTTTTATTTATTTACTATTATTTTTGGACAGGATCTTTCTATGTAGCCTCAGTTAGCCCAGAACTTGTTACATAGACCAGGCTGGCCTTAAACACACAGAGGTTTATCTATACCTGCCTCTGTAATCTCAGTCCTGAAACTAAAGACATGTGCTACTATGGCTGGCTAATAATTTTAGTGATAATTAACAGCCTAACAATTTTGGTCAACTGAACGGAAAAAAAAAATTGCTGTATGGGAAGAAAGGGTCAGTGATCTGAATTTCGTATGTTGCAGCAAGAAATGTATTCAACTTCTTTAGATTCTACACTCTCATGGATTTCTGAAATTCCCTGGGATAATAATTCCTTCCTTGTTTGTTCTGAGACAAGGTCTCACTCTGTAGTTCTGGCTGGGCTGGAACTAATTATGAAGACTAGGCTGGCCTCAAACTCAAAGGTCTGCCTGTCTCTGCCTCCTGAGTGCTGGAGTTAAAGGTGAGCATTCACCACCACTCCTGCCTACCTACCTATCTATCTAATCTATCTATCTTGTCTCTTCCTTTCTTTCCCTTAGATTTATTTATCATAAATGTATGTATGTGTGCCCAAGTGTATGTATGTGTAGTGTATGTATGCAGGTATATTAGTGCAGGATAGAATAGATATCAGACCCCCCCAAAACTGGAATTACAGGGGTTTGAAAACCACTTCATAAATGCTGGGAACAGAACTTGGTGACCCGGGATAATAATTTCAAAGGAAATTTTTTTTTTTTTTTTTGAGACAGGGTTTCTCTGTCTAACAGCTCTGGCTGTCCTGAAACTCACTTTATAAACTATGCTGGCCTTGAACTGGCAGAGATTCGCCTGCCTCTACCTACCAAGTGCTGGGATGCACCACCACTACCTAGCTAAAGCAAAATTCTTAAAGTCATAGGAAAACAAAAACAGAAGAAAACCCCACAAAAACAAACACCCAAACCACCAATCATCAACCTTGTCTTTTTCAGTTGCTCGGATATCTTCCTTGCTATATTAAAAAAAAAAAAAAAAAAAGAAAGAAAGAAAGAAAAGAAAAGAAAAAAAGGAAGATTAGTTATCTGTGGGAAAAAAATTACCCATTGATTCCTAGGAAATAATAAAAGCAGACAGAATAGGCCATACTGGGTCCCCAAATGTCACCAGGACAGAAGGTCATCTTTAGCATGCATAGTATAACATTTACCCTTCCTTGGACAATATAGAATTACAGTATTGACAACTCTTGACAATGGAAAAGCATATCAGAAATTCAAAGGTCATTCGTGGCTACATATGGAATGTAAGGATAGGCTGACTATAGGCCTTCTGTCAAAAACAAACAGAAAAACCACCTGTCCTACAATAATTACATAATCATTTCTTTTCAACGAAGCCATACAACAATCTACCATTTCACCCACAAACTTCTATAAGATTTATTTTACTTTTTTCGTATGAATGTTTTGCCTGTGGGCATATATGTGCACCACATACATGCCTGTTTGGTCCCCCAGAACTGGAGTTACCATATGGGTGCTGGGAATTGAACCTGGCAACATGTACTGCTGAGCTATCTCTCCAGCCCCTCCACAAAGATTTCTTATGACCTTTGGGTTTAATCAATATTAAAGAATAAGAATTATGTCATAGTGTACATCTTTAATTCTAACTCACGGGAAGCAGAGGCAGGCAAATTTTTGAGTTCAAATCTAGCCAGGACTAAATATTAAAATAAAAACAAAGCTGGGTGGTGGCGGCGGTGCACGCCTTTGGTCCCAGCACTCGTGAGGCAGAAGCAGGTAGATCTCTGTGAGTTCAAGATCAGCCTGGTCTACAGAGCGAGTGCCAGGAGAGGCTCCAAAGCTACACAGAGAAACCCTGTCTCAAAAAAACCAAAAACAAACAAACAAACAAAAAACAAGCAAACAAAAAAAGGTGGGTGGGCCAGATGGCTGAGGGCTAAAGATGCTTGATGTCTAAGTCTGAGGACCAGCTAAGTTTCCACATCAAGGTTGAAGGAGGGAACTGACCTCACAAAGTTGTTCTGACCTTTACACGTATGCTGCGGTACATACACATTGAACAAAATAGTAAGAAAAAAGCACACGAAGGCACTTCCCCAGGGGCTTCTAGTTTGTTTGGTTTGGCTCATCCTGACACTGCTAGCCCATGGCTTTCTTTTTTTTTTTTGGTTTTTCGAGACAGGGTTTCTCTGTGTAGCTTTGGAGCCTCTCCTGGCACTTGCTCTGGAGACCAGGCTGGCCTCGAACTCATAGAGATCCACCTGCCTCTGCCTCCGGAGTGCTGGGATTAAAGGCGTGTGCCACCAATGCCTGGTGCCCACGGCTTTCTTAAGTTCTTTTTGAGACAGGACCTCACACAGCCCAGGCTGGCCTTGAACTTGCTATATAGCCAACAATTATCTTCAACTTCTCATCCTCTTGCCTTGAGCTCTGAGTGATGTGACTACATGCAAGTTTCCCCACATCTGAATCTTGTTATTCTTGAGGATCTAATCTAGGGCTTCTCCATCAACTGAGATATATCTGCCTCCCTTGCTTTATTTAAAAATCCTCTTTTATTATAAACATTTTTCATTTCTTGTAGCTCATATAACATTTTCTCTGGACGTTCTACAGGGCAAAAAGCAAACACAAAGGAGAGACTAACGTGGGCAGGAAAAGGAACTGTAATTACTCCACAAATTCCAGTCCTGCCCACTATCCCTGCCTCACTCCAGGCGCAGAGGCAAACGGAAACACAAGTACCCCTCTTACCGGATAGTTCCTCGAAAAGCGTTTTTCAGTGGTGTGGACCCCACATACAAGATGTGGACTTTAGCAAAACGTGAGTTGATGCTAGAGACCTAGAGAACAGAGACTGGATCAGTATCAGAGGACCAGCAGCAGGGCATCCAAAGAACTACAGACTCTTGAGTGAAAGCATTAGTGGTGTGTGCCACCAAATCTGTCTTTCCTCCACCCCTTCTTTGGGACAGAGTATCACCATGTATGCCGCTTTCCTTCAGGACCCTTAGCTTCTTGAGCAACCTTAGAGGTATGTACTCATATACCCTGCCAGTAAAAACTTTCTTTTGATGACAGAAATGCCATTTCCCGGGGGGCTGGACAGATAGCTCAGCAGTTAAGAGTACTGGCAGCTCTTCTAGAAGACGTGGATTCAATTCCTAGTACCACATGACAGCTTATAATCATCTGTAACTCCAGTCCCAGTAGGTGCAACACCCCTTTCTCGCCTCTGGAGCATCAGGCACGCACATGACACAGACAAAATATCTACACACGTAAGACGGCAACAAAAAACAAAAAGGCAGCCCCCCAAAACCAAACAAACAAACAAAAAATTCCTAGAATTGAGGATGTACTTTAGGGGAGGGGCCTAACATATTTAAGGCCCTGGGTGCCATCACTTCCCCATATACCCCCAAAGTCATGTGTCAACCAATATGGCAGTTACTAACCACAGTTTGCTACTGAGTACTTAAAATGTGGCTAGTGTTGGGGTTGGGGGCTAGGGCACAGGGTCTCACTCTATAGCCCATTCTGGTCTGGTTCAATTCTCCTGCTGAGTGTCCCAAATACTGAGATTATAGATATGAATCATCATACCTGGCTGAAAATGAATCTTTCTTTCTTTCTTTTTAATTTTGAAGACTGGGTTTCTCTTTGTAGCCCTGGCTGTCTTGGAACTCAATATGTAGATCAGGCTGGCTTCAAGTATTCACCTGCCTCTGCCTCTTAAAGTTGTGAGCCATCATGCCCATCCCTGAGAATGAACTTTTAGTACTTACAAACTTAAATAGCCCCATATAGCTCCTAACTGCCACATTAAATAGTAGAACACAACAGCTGTAGAATTTTGGCCTAAGCACAAAGATTAGGATCAACTTACCTTACAGGTGACAACAGCTCCTACATCTGGAAGTAACTGTGACTCTGTTTCTCTCATCACAGATACCACAGGAAGCTTTGAAGAGAATAAAAAAGTCGATGTACCGGTTAAGTGTTGGGTACAGATGTCTTAGAACAGTGCATTCACAAGGGCGGGTAGACTAGAGATATATTTATAGCCCATAGAAGAGGACATTAGTGATTTTAGGGAAAAAAAAATTAGAAAACAAAGAGTATAAAGAGACCCTTAGAGTTAAGCTGCCATATTTAATATGAACATTTGATTAGTTCTAAATGTTTGAAGATGCTCTTGGAATTTCTTGGTATACCATCATATTGCTTATAATTATGGCTGTCTTGGCTCCTCCAAAGTTATTCTGCTTATTATTTTTCTTACTGCACAAGATAGGATTTACAATTAGATGCTATAGAATGGTAATTTTTGTTTATTCCATCGAAAGGGACAGTTTGCGTTTTCTCTTGCACAGGGCATAACTGAATCTTGTCTTTGAACAAGAAAAAGCAGCCTCTCTCTTCTTCTGTGCCATTTCCCTGCCTTACTAATTTCTTCCCATTTCAAATTTTTTTTTTTTTGGTTTTTCGAGACAGGGTTTCTCTGTGTAGCTTTGGAGCCTCTCCTGGCACTTGCTCTGGAGACCAGGCTGGCCTCGAACTCGCAGAGATCCGCCTGCCTCTGCCTCCTGAGTGCTGGGATTAAAGGCGTCCACCAACGCCGGGCTTTTAACCCATTCTTTATGTCAGAACTGCATTCTTTCCCTCCTCCCCCATCCACTGAAATACTATTTTCACTATCTAGAATAACGGACATAAAGCCCATTACATGTTCACTGCACTGTACAATTCTTTTGAAGATACCCATTGTTTATGATTTGTGTGTGCTTCCTTGGCAGCAAAAGCTAAGTAAGTGTATTTGGCTCTTGACTATATCCCCAGTAGCCAAAAATAGCAGCACTGTGCAGGACACATGAAAGTGCTCAAGAGAAATCTACGTAGAGAATAAACAGGCAGATGAAGTTTGTTTCCAAAACCAATCCACTGGAACCTGTTTTTACAAATAAGCAAGAACCCAAAGGTTTACCAGTCCCTAAAGAGTTTAGATTCTATCTTATTTTCTCAAGCAGTGTTGGAGATTGGATCTGTGGTCTTAACATGCTGGGCAGGCATCCTAAAGTTTTAACTCTTAATCTTCTTTCATCTTACAGTTATCACTTCTTTATCTGCTCCTGTTGGTAGCTGGGAATACAGTCGTGTATCACCATGCATGGCTACATTTAAAAGTCTAAATGGGCAAGAATCTATTGAGGTAAATGTAAAGAAGAGTAACATATTTAAGTAAGTCCTCTGGAGGAAGATTCTTGTGCTTAACAATCCTACTTCCACCCAAACCCCGTTTTTTCAATCAGTGGGTCCAGAAGGGCTTCACTGGAAAACAAAACAAAAACAAAACCCGACTAACTACTGAGGCTATTTAAAAGAGGTTATAGTTACGGGGTTTGAGCAGGAGTGTGCTCCAGATAGACTGCACGTGCATAGGCTTCCAGGCAGGAGAGAGCTTAGGGCATGAGGACGCTGAGAATCGCCAACATTGCACTGATGTCACTGAGGTGGGGACAGCACAGCCACTTCAAGGTGTAGGGATAGTCGAGATGCACGACCGGAAGAAGCTCTCTGCTGACTGGGATACTCTTAATTTGCACCTGCTCCCCCCACCCCATGCCCTTCTGCGAGTGAGTCCACCACCAAGCCAGATTAACATAACGGGTGTGGGGCGGCTGTGCTTAGGCACAGCGTTGGGATCACAGCTGGGAGGAATCCAGAGATCAAAGCGTTCTGCTGCTGAGGCGTCCGGCGTGCCTGTGCCCAAGGACCAGAACCCAGTGGCTGCCTGAGGGAGAACGCGCGCTGGGTAGCCGCTGCCTTTACCGCGCCATTCTCGCTGGTCTTCGTCAGGCAGCCCGCCAGCGACGAAAAGATGTAGCCGTGCCGGGTGTAGGTGCCGCTACCGGGGCTGCCTTCCTCCAGGTTGCACAGACGTTCGCCTGCAGAGGAAATGCCGCATCAGCCACCGGCACCCAGAAGCTGGCTGTTGCGCAGCACGGGACTGCGTGCGGAGACCGATCACTTACCGGGGATGCAGTATCTCACAGGTGGCGCCATGCTTGCCCCTGTCCAAAACCCGGATGGAAACGAAGCCGCGTGTTCATTGGCCAGCTAGAGGCGCGGCCCCGCAGCAACACGTGCAGCAATTGGCGCCTTTGACCGCGCGAGGCGAGAGCGAGGCCTGACTCCATTTCCCAGGATGCCCCGGGACAGTTCTCCGGGCTCGCCTTTGCGGGCTCCGGGACTCGCGCCTGCGCAGCTGGGTGATGGTGGGCGGGCGGCGGGACCCTGTCCGCTGGCTGGCGCTCCGGGCTGCGGGCTATGGTGGGTCAGCCTGAGATCGGCCCGGCCCGGGTCCCGAGCCCGAGCGGGAGGCACTGAGACGCGGGCAGGGCGACTGGGCTGAATTTGGCTGGTTGAGAAGCTGGCAGGGGCAGGTAAGGGCGAAGCGCGATGCTTGCGTCCCACTCGAGTGTCAGGTGTCCAGGCCTTTAAGTTCAAGTTCCTGTTCTCCGCACTCCCCCCGTCCTGCGTGACTGCCCTCCTGAGTCCGCGCGCACCTCAGCTCCAATCTGTCGCTCCAGCATACCCCTTTCATGGGTTTGGAGACTCCGAGACAAGGTTTGGTTTGTCCAAAGTCTCGAAGATAATTCGAGACAGCCCGAGCGTAAGCCTATTTTTTGACCTATTTTGATCATAGTTGGACTCCGCTGCTCTTGGAGACAACCTTTTTCTGGTTTTGTAAAACCGCAGATACTTCTCTTGCAGGCAGATAATTTAGAGTGTGAACCCCTCCTTAACTGTGAATGAGCAGCTCGACATTAGTATTACCACTCATTTTGCTTTCTTTTTTTTCCATGTTAGCCGGGAAGGAAGCCTTCATAAATAGAATTTAGTTTGTGTCTTTACATCAGCTTGAGGTGGCAAAGGTCAGGGGAGGAACATTTTTTGTGCAGATGAAAATTGCCATGACTTTGATGGCAGTTTCTTATGTTGGCTTTGGAATTTATTCCTTCCTCCCCTTCCCTCTCTGCCAGTCGGGCATCTTTGGGACACAGATGGTGATTTAGGGAGTGCTGTTGCCTGCTAATCTCTGATCTAGTGGCAGATGGCCACTGTGGCCTGTGGGTACTACTGAGGGGTGGCATCACCAAGGGTTTGAAGGAACTGTTCTTGCCTGTTCACTGTGAGCATGCCCTCTTGCCACACTTAGCTTTAAAACTTTTGTCTATTCTGTATTTCCTGCGGGAAAACTTCTGTTTCACGTTTGGCCTATGGACAACACGTCTTTTCCTAGCACCCTCCTATCCACATATCCCACTGGCTAAAGTGAGGATGGGCCTGGTCTCACATTCTGTTCACTTAGTTGATCTCATCTGCAGGCTTTCAGTTTTACATGTTTGGTGTCTGGTGTGACTTGGCCTCTAAAATGTTACTGTTCTTTAGTGCTGCAGTTCTAATAATGGTTCTGTTTCTTTACTAATCAGAAAGAATGAGAGCAGCAAATACTTCTGTGTCATTGCATGGGCAAGAGTGTCCTTGGCTTCTGTAGAGCCGAGCAGCTTTCCAGTTTTGCGTCTCTCCAGGTCATTCATTCAACAACAGGTATGTATTGACTGCTTCTAAGAGCCAGGTATTATGCTAAGATGTTTATAAGCACCTGATTTAAATGTTGGTCATACACATACATATAAACTTATATGTATATGTGCAGACATGTATTGTATGTATAAAAATATTAAGGTTTGGGCTGGGCATGGTGGTGCACACCTTTAATCCTAGCACTTGGGAGGCAAAGGCAGGTAGATCTCTGTGAGTTTCAGTTCCAGGACAGCCTGGTCTACAAAGTGAGTTCCAGGACAGCCAGGGCTGTTACATAGAGGAACCTTGTCTCAAAAAGCAAAACAACAACAAAAAATTAAAATTTAGAGAAGGAGGGTACTGGACTGCTTAGGGAAGGAATTGAACCCTAAATAGGGTATAAATAGATGAGATTGGTCAGTTGAGCCTTTGGAGTAGGCATTTCATACAGAACCAAGAATGCAGAAGATACTGGGTGTTGGTGGAGCATACCTTTAATCCCAGCACTTGGGAGGCAGAGGCAGGTGGATCTCGGTGAGTTTGAGGCCAGCCTGGTCTACAGATTGTATTCCAGGACAGTCTCCAAAGCAATGCAAAGAAACATTGTCTAGAAAAACAAAACAAAACAAAATGCAGAAGATGACTGACAATCTGATTTTTAAATTTTTTTTTAATATTTTTAAAGACTTATTTATTATGTAAATGATTTTCTGCCTGCACACCAGAAGAATACACCAGATCTCAGAGATGGTTGTGAGCCACCATGTGGTTTCTGGGAATTGAACTCAGGACCTCTGGAAAAGCAGCCAGTGCTCTTAACCTCTGATCCATTTCTCCAGCCTGATATTTTGTTTCTGTAAGACCATGGTTTCATGTATCTCATGCTGGCCCCTCATTGGCTGTGTAGCCAAGGATGATTTTGACCTTCTGATCCTCTTGCCTCCAGGTAGACATATACCATCATACTCAGTTTTGTGGGGCAGTAAGCTCCATCCTACTCTTACACTTGGTTGTGGCCAGCGACAAAATTCATGATTTTCCAGATCATGATTCTAAGTAATAGCAGTCCAACTCAGATGGTGTAAGTATGATGTTTTCAGTTTTTTTCTTTCCTTTTTTCTTTTTTTTGTTTTTGTTTTTGTTTTTTGGAAACAGGGTTTCTCTGTGTGGCCCTGGCTACTCTGGAACTGGCTCTGTAGAGTAGGCTGCCTCTGCCTCCTGAGTGCAGGGATTAAAGGTATGTACCACCACCACCACCAGCCTCTGTTTTTCTTTTCTACGTTTCCTGTTAATTCTTTCAGCTTCTTAGGAAGTGATGGAAAGGCTAGTTTCTTACCCTGGTGCAGTGTCTGTCCGTCTCTCCCACTAAGCTTCAATTTTCTTGTAGAACTTTTTGCAGGGTTTCCTTTCACCTTTGGGTTTCTAACTTGTGGAAGGAGATAATTAATTATTTTCTTTGAAAAGCCTTTTGTGGAATTGAACCAGGGTGCAAGGAGAGTACATTACTCCAGTTACTGAACCGAAAGCCATCCCCACAGCAGAGTAACCGCCTCCAGTTTCTGCTGTGTTATGAGCCACCTGTTAAATAAGTCATTGGGGTTACTGAAGACAAAGCAGTATTCCCTGTTTAGCATTCAGACATTTTTACACAGGTAATGAGACCATCATGGAAAGTCTGTTGGAGTCTCTGTGTCCACAGTTGTGTTCGTTGTTTAGGCAGAGTACAGAGATGGTGGCACATCCAAAGGAGCCATGGAGAGTGCTGAGACCCTTAGCCAGCAGGATGCTTGGGAAGCTTGGGGCCAGAGCATCAGTCACAGAAGCGGTGCCTTATCAGAGAAGACCTTGAAAAGCTCCCAAGGGGGCAGATTCCTCCAACACTTGTCTTATGCTCTGAAAACCTGGTTACCTTGGCTGCTATAACCCTGGGTTGGGGCTGTGAGTGGAACTGGAGACAAAGTATCTAATGTCATGCAAGTGGTAGCTGACTGTCCTAACAGGGAACAAAGAATCATGCCATCTACCTGACCTATAACCTCAGCCCAGATGGAGTAGGAGAACTTGGATAGGACCAGGAGAGTTCTAGATACAGGATCCTGTATAGTACAGAACAAGTAGGAGATCCTGGGAACCCTCAGCCTCAGTGTCTTGGTAAGATAGAATGGCAGCTTTGTTTATGTTAGTTAAGCTTTGCTCCATGGTCTGTCTGGATAGATATCTCAAAAAACACAAAACAAAACAAAACAAAAAACCCAACAACAGGGAGCTGGGGCAATGACTTTGCTGTTGAAGTATTTGCTCTACAAGCATGGTGAACTAAGTTTGATCCCATAGAACTCATGTAAAAAGACAAGTCCGTCTGTTTCTAATCTTGGTGCTGAAGAGGAAGAAACTGGATCTCTGAAGCTTGTATAGCCAAATTCCACATCCAGGAGTGCCCACAGATGGAATACTGGGTGCTTGCTCACCTGCCTTACTGGGATTCCCTATGTTTAGTGTTTAATGTTCAGCTGAAAGTATTCATGTTAGGAACAAATGACTATTATTTTTAAATATTTTTGGCCATTTTAAACTGTCTTTTGGTTCAGACTATTTCCAAGCTAATAAAATCACATTGCATAGAAAAAGAAAAAAGAAAAAGAAAAAGCTGGGGGCTGGAGAGATGGCTCAGAGGTTAAGCCATCTGACTGCTCTTCCAGCGGACCTGGGTTCAATTCCCAGCACCCATATGGCAGCTCACAACTGTCTGTAACTCGAGTTCCAGGGGATCTGATACCTTCACACCAATGCACATAAAATAAAGTTAAATAAATTATTTAAAAAAAAAACAACAACAGTGTATGTTTGTGCTAGGGATGGGTGTAGCAGGTACCTGAAAAGATAGATGGCTCATCAGTTAAGAACTTTTGCTGTTTATTATTATTACTGTTGTTATTTTGGTTTTATGGTACAGGGTTTCTCTGTGTAGTCCTGCCTGTCCTGGAACTTGCCCTGTAGACCAGGTTAGCCTTTAACTTAGAAATCACCTGCTTC